>NC_142929.1:132634521-132737021 GCF_046866305.1 Octopus bimaculoides
TGTGTTTGTTAAGTGCAGATCTGGAGATCTTCACCTAACAAATATGTAGTTTATGTAGTGAGATATGTTTTTTTTTTTTTATATTCCTTTACACATTTTCTCTTTACATCTAACAGAAGATATGATTTGGTAAAGTTAGTAGCAAGCTGTGTTAAATGCTTAACAAAATTTTTTAAAAATTTAAAAAAGAGTTGACTATATTCTCAAAATCAGAAATGATTTCACTAAAGTTAAATATATTGATTAGGAAATAAAAATACATAGGTTTATGCTAACAGTATTCTCTTTGGTCAAGTATGAAAGGATGAAACTTTGAATAGTTCCAACTATTTAGCCATCATCAGCAGCAGTATAGCATTCAAAATTGCTTGCTGGTTGTGTAGCGACTAGTTACTATATAGAAATATTCATAGAAACAATTGAGTGGCAACAGGAAATGAGACTAATTAATAATATAATTATAGAGAGATACTGACTGTGTATTTAATTAATAAATATAAAGGTAGTTTTGATTATTTTCTATGTTTTCCTCATCTGGATAACCACTGAAGGATTAAATGCGCTTAACATTTTTTTTTTCTTTTTGAACATTTCTCTATAATAACCTAGTTATTGCACTGCCAACGAGCAAAGGCTATATTTCCTCGGATGATAGCTAAGATTCCAGAAATGTTAGAGGTTGTGTCTCTTGCTTATTTGGCTAGAGATTGATAACCCCTAATATTTATATCTTAATCACTTTTCTATGCTTATTTCTGTGGTTGAGAACACAATAAATAATTAAACATGCTTTTTTAATTACATATATATTTTCACAGAGTCAATGACCTTTTATGATTAAATTTACAATATCTAGTTTACCACCTAATTTATGCTAAAACTGACAGTCTTTGATCTGTCTGCAGTAGTGCTTATGTACTAGTTTTACTAGTATCAATTAAACTAATTATACTGCTGCTGTCTTCACAAAATTGGTCTCTGTCCAGCTAATGAATCCTTTTTGCTTTTTGGTGGGGAAATCAATATGCCATGTGGCAATGATGGCCAAACTTAGTCAGTGAGGTGCTTGCGACTCTCAACATAATACTGGGTTTTGGTGCTTTTTTACCTAAAACACTATACTCTAAGATGCAGGAATAGACAATATAGAATATGTACCTCTTTTACTTGCTTCAGTCATTAGACTAAGGCCATGCTGGAGCATTGCCTTTTAGGGTTGGTTGAACAAATCAACCTCCTTTAATTATTCTGTTAAACTTTTTTTTTTTACCTAACTGCTAAGTTACAGGATGTAAACAAAACAACACTGGTTATCAAGCAGTGGGACAACAAGCCCAAACCTAAACACAAACATGCATATACATCCACACATTTACTTACATATATATACATAGATACCTATAAGCATACATATATAGATGCGTCCACACATGCTTACTACATGTATACATACACACCCACAACACATGCACACACGCACAGTGATGGATTTCTGTCAACTAAATTTACTCATAAAGCATTGCCTAGAAACAAACTCCTTACCCACATAGTCATGTCTGTACCTATATATTAATCTTAATTATAATTTTTAAAAAGTTACAACTCTAAAGCATAATATACATGTAAGTAGGTGGAGGTGCTCTCCTAATCAAACAACTTGGCCACCCTGAAGATACTGTACCCAGTTCAGTACTACAGTATGTTTAAACCATACTTCTCTTCCTTGGTCGAACTTTTCGTTACCCCTTTTCCCATATTTGAAAAGTTGAAAAAGTATACATATTTTCCTCTATAAAAATGGTGTTCATAGTATTCCATCAAGAGAATATTTTAATCATTAGCAACAACCGAGAACCAGAGTGTGGTTGCCTGTTCTATGGGTATATTTATTCTACCTATTCTACAATGGAAAAAGCTGGTGGGGAAATGAATAACAGTTCTTTGAAAAAATAATTCCAATTAGGGTAGCATAGATTCTATGATACCAGAGATCACTGCTTCTCTCTTAATATATTGCAATAAAGAATTTAAAAAAAAACTGGCGAGAGAAAAACGAAATCAAAGTGATATGCCTAGGCACTGAAATAATATACTATCAACTATTTTTTCATAAAAGGAGAGAAAAAAAGTTTTTTAGACTTTTTAATAGCAGCTTGAGAGTTTAAATTTTTGGGTGTAATCAATTATAGCTTTGGGTAACTATCTCTAAAAAAGAAACTGCATACATAATATACATCAAAAGTAACAAATAATAATAGTAATAATAATAATAATTCTATATTATTATTATTATTATGATAATAGATAAAAAAGATAAAATTTATTATTTGAAATTGCTTTATTTTAAGACAAGGCAATAAAAAAAAATGAAGATAAATGAACTGGTACTTCAAGACTGTTGAGTGAATTTCTCACAAATGTAGGGAATGCAAGGAATGAAATCAGAATACTTATTAGTAGATTAAGAATTAAGTTATTAAGAAATAAAAAGATCCATGACGGTTTTTACCTCATGGTAGACTGAAGGTTGTGCCAACGAAGGAACCCTGTAGGTTTTAATTTTGGGGCTGCCATCAGGATATACAATCTCCTGCAAAGAGAGAAACAAAAACTAATTTAAAATAATATTAAGATTATTAAAACAAAAAACAAAAATAATATTAGGACTAATATAAATATTCCACTGTCCTATTTTTATTATTTGAGAAATATATTATAGTAGTTGTACAACATACAGAAATCAAATATTTCGTTTTATGAGATGGTAGGTGGCAGGCATATCATTGTTTTTTGTAAAGAATGTTTTGAGAGAGAGAGAGAGAGAGAGAGAAAGAGAGAGGGAATGAATTGAAATATCTCCTGACCCTGAGACCCAATGTTTAGTTCCTGTTTTATGGTGTGAAACATATCTTTTACTGGACAGAACTTCAGTCAACATTCTCATATGAGTCGGTGCCTGTTCTCACAGTTGATAACTGAGACACATAGAAGAAAGTGTTTTGCTTAGAAACCCAATAGCCTCATGTCAGAATAGTGATTTCATAGGGGATTGACAATCCTGTTGGCAATCAACACAGCCATTTCACCTTCTATTAGATACTGCAGAGAACATACAATAGCATATGCCATTGGTGGTACTGCTGATGGTCAACAGTCACAGATGTTACAACTACAACTGGGTTAAGCACACCACCAATGATTCTCAGCCTATTTCTTTTATTTATTCCCTCATCTTGCTGTATTTCACAATTCAACCTCATTACTCCCACACAAAAAATATGACCTAAATAAACATAGAGCAATTAATACAATTTGTCACAATTTCCTAGTAATCTCCCACCTCTGAAACAAAAAGATGTGTAACTTTAAAAATATAATTTAATCAACTTTGTAAACTGACTCTCATGTTCTTTTACTAATTTCAGTCATTGAATTTCAGCCATACTGTGGTACTGCCTTTTAAAAGTTTAGTCAGCCATATCCAACCAAGCACTATTTTTAAGGCAGTGAGCTGGCAGAATCATTAGAACGCTTCCTGGTATTTCATATGTCTTCACATTCTGAATTCAAATACCACCAGGGTTGATTTGCCTTTCATCCTTTTGGGGGGTCAATAGATTAAGTACAAGTGAAATTCTGGGGTTGATGCAATCGACTAGTCCCCTCCCCCAAAACTTCAGGTCTTGTGCCAATAATAAAAAGGACTATTTTTAAGACTGATATTGTCAAGCCAATAAGTCTTGAGACATAAGCATAAACACACATACAACACACATGAAAGACTTCCATACAATTTCACTCAGAAAACTTTGGTATAAGTTAAGTTAGAGAAAACACTTGCCCAAGGTATCACACAGAGAGACTGAACCCAAAACCACATGGTTGCTAAGTGAATTTTTTAACAATACAGCTATGCATGATCTGATATCATTTACATCCAGTCATGCAAAATTTTTGCCTATAGGAAATAAATTTCCCTTGGATGAGAATCATTGTTCAATACCATTGGTTCTCAACATTTTTTACCAATGGACCTCTTTGATTCCTATTTTACTCAAGTGAACCCCACAGCCATTCAATGCTTAAAAAATCATATATTTTTATAATGAAATATTATTAGGAATCATACAAAAAAAAAAATTGTTACAATGAGTACAGCAATGAATTCCGGGTAGAGGTAGGGGTCCACCAAGGTTCCGTCCTCAGCCCCCTATTATTTACCATAGTCCTCCAGGCAATCACAGAGGAGTTCAAGACAGGTTGCCCCTGGGAGCTCCTCTATGCTGATGACCTTGCCCTAATTGCGGAGTCACTATCAGAACTAGAGGAGAAGTTTCAGGTGTGGAAGCAAGGTCTAGAATTGAAGGGCCTTAGAGTCAACCTAGCTAAAACCAAAATCCTAATAAGTAGGAAGGTAGATAAAACACAAACCCCTTCAGGTAGATGGCCCTGCTCAGTATGTAGAAAAGGAGTAGGTAGTAACTCTATAAGATGTACCCGGTGCAAGCTATGGACACATAAGAGGTGCAGCAACATCAAAGGCAGGTTAACTAGCAAGTTAGTTTTTGTTTGTGGCAGATGTTCAGGTGCAATAAAGACTGCAAACAAACAGGAAACAACTTCTATCTCATTCCAGGGTGAAAAACTAGAGGTAGTCGATAGCTTCCGCTATCTGGGCGACCAAGTTAGTAGTGGGGGTGGGTGCGCTGAAAGTGTAGCTGCTAGAATAAGAATAGCCTGGGCAAAGTTTAGAGAGCTCTTACCCCTGCTGGCGACAAAGGGACTCTCACTCAGAGTAAAAGGCAGACTGTATGACGCATGCGTACGAACAACCATGCTACATGGCAGTGAAACATGGGCTGTAACTGCTGAGGACATACGTAAGCTCGCAAGGAATGAAGCCAGTATGCTCCGTTGGATGTGTAATGTCAATGTGAATACCCGTCAGAGTGTAAGTATCTTGAGAGAAAAGCTGAACATTAGAAGCATCAGTTGTGGCGTGCAAGAGAGACGATTGCGCTGGTATGGACATGTGGTGAGAATGGAGGAGGATAGCTGCGTGAAAAAGTGCCACACCCTAACAGTTGAGGGAACCCGGGGAAGAGGTAGGCCCAGGAAGACCTGGGCTGAGGTGGTGAGGCAAGACCTTCGTACATTGGGCCTCACCGAGGCGATGACTACGGACCGAGACCTTTGGAAATGGGCTGTGCGTGAGAAGACCCGGCAAGCCAAGTAAGATCGTTGCCAGTGCCCCTGGACTGGTTCTTGTGCGGGTGGCACATGAGATGCACCATTTTGAGCGTGGCCGTTGCCAGTACCGCCTGACTGGCTCCTGTAGGATTTTCGAGCGAGATCGTTGCCAGTGCCCCTGGACTGGCTTGTGCGGGTGGCACATAAAAGACACCATTTCGAGCGTGGCCGTTTTCGTGCGGGTGACACGTAAAAGCACCCACTACACTCTCTGAGTGGTTGGCGTTAGGAAGGGCATCCAGCTGTAGAAACTCTGCCAAATCAGACTGGAGCCTGGTGTTGCCATCCGGTTTCACCAGTCCTCAGTCAAATCGTCCAACCCATGCTAGCATGGAAAGCGGACGTTAAACGATGATGATGATGATGATGATTTTCTGTATTATAGAAGTATAACCAATTAAAGCACATAAATATTAACAGCAAAATCTTACATGTATCCCCACCCCAAGGGTTATATAGACTCAGTTGAGAACCACTGCTCTACACAAAGAAATTCTTGTCAACCTGCAATGAATTCTTAGATTCTATGGTGTCGTCCACCCCTATCATTAGAAAGTAGTATTACTACTAAGAGATACTGACTTTAACACTGGACACACCAAATCATGTAACATTTGCAACACAGATTCAACAAATGACAAACATATTTTTAATCGTTCCCATAAAAACTAACTCTCACATTTAAAGTATTTATCATAATACCTAGAGGGACTGAAAAGGGAAGTTGACCCTGGCAAGATTTAGCTCAGTGAGAAATCACATTAGATTTAGTAAATCCTCTAGTCTGGTGGTCTGCAGTCTGCCTTTATTTTAGCAGAATAGAAATGAGAAGATTGTTCATGCCATACCTAATAGGATTAGTACTACTAAGAAAAGTTTCAAACTGGCTTCCATTAACTGAAATAAGAGAGTATTTATTTCTGTTTTTAAGACCCACAGTTTTATAGATTCTGTTTCACTGTCCTCTGAGATTTCACATTTGTAGGAGCAACTGATATATCAATAAACAGACTAGAAATTATAAGAAATTAGATCCATAACAACTAATTTCAACATTTACTGAGAAAATCTGACCATACAATATATAACTGAAGCTGATAACTCTCGTATCTAAAAGAGTTAAAGAACCTGATCTACATGTAGAATGAAAAATGAAAAAGAATAACATCCTTGTCAGGAAGGTTAATCAATCAGTGATAGGTACTCTAGATTAAGAAAATTCTAAACAATTAACTGTATTTATCATGCTTGTTTGTGTAGTAACATGGACTAAAAATGAAAATGAGGATGTGAGGTTGGGAATTAATGACAACACTAGATAATTCAGGTTTGATAATCTTTATCTCTTCTGAAGGCTATCCCCATGGCCGTTTTTATTTTAATGCTATCCTGAACTGTGGAAGACATGTAGCTAGGTAAGGCTTATCTGTACTTAATATAGATTAATTAACAGAAGAAAAGCACAACAAAAAACAACAAATATCCACATTAGTAGACAAACAAAGTTTTGCAGTAAAGTACAGAAGCAATAAAAGAGTATAGTGTGTGTACCATCATCAAGTTGGTTGCAAACTTCAGAGGACCAGCAGTCAATTTAGTTATAATAGAAGAGGCCAGGACTATGCAACCAATCAGTGGTCTAGCTATTGAAAAGTATTTGTCAGTATGGGTGTATTGCGTGAAGAAGAATACTGTTTAATAGTATTCTTCTATATTGAGATTGTTGAGAGTGTAGTAGCTATTCAGAGTTAAAATGATTGTTGTTGTTGTTGTCATTATTATTTGAAGAGAGAAAGCTAACCTTCAAGCTATAAATTTAATGATTTGGAGAATGTAGGGAGTCCTCCTGAGAGTTTGTTAGAAATTGTTGAACATAGATTCTTGTCAGGAGTATGATGATTACAATTATAAATATATATATATATATATATATATATATATATATATATATATATATATAAGTCAGTAAATAGTGGGGTTGTGTTAACCGCACGTGGAAAAATAGGAAAATGAAAAATAATAATAAGGCAGAATGCTAAACTGGAAGCATATTTTAATAAAGATTTCTAACCGGCTTTCATTGCATAGTAAATTTTCAAGAGGGAGAATGAAAATTTTTTTTACAAAGAAGTACAAAATGAAGAAAATAATATATAAAAAAATAAATATACCAATACATTATATTGTCTTTGAGCTTTTAAAGTTCAATGGTAGTTCATGTATATAATGGTTGGAAAAATAAGGATGCATGAGAATTGAGAGTTGTGTTAGGTTTAAAAAAAGGGCTAAAAGTTTGTGCTAAGCAGGAAGTGTGGTGTCAAAACAAGAAGTGTGTGTAAGAGTTCATAACTCCAACTAAAAAGATTTGTCTCCCCTTACACACTTCCTGTTTTGACACTACACTTCCTGCTTAACACAGACTTTTAGCCCTTTTTTTAAACCTACCACAACTCTCAATTCTCATGCATCCTTATTTTTCCAACCATTATATACATGGATTACCATTGAACTTTAAAAGCTCAAAGACAATATAATGTATTGGTATATTTATTTTTTTATATATTATTTTTTTTATATATTATTTTCTTCATTTTGTACTTTTTTATAAAAAAACATTTTCATTCACCCTCTTCTTGAAAATTTGCTATGCAATGAAAGCTGGTTAGAAATCTTTATTAAAATATGCTTCCAGTTTAGCATTCTGCCTTATTATTATTTTTCATTTTCCTATATATATATATATATATATATATATATATATATATATATATATATATATATATATATATATATATATATATTAATGAATGAAATATACATTGTGTACTTTCTTTTATCATGTTTAGTGTCTCAGTTGTGATGCTATTTCAGAGATCTCTATCCAAAATATCTACAGATCAGATTATGCATCATGCAGTGGGTTGATCTACAAAATAACCTTTCAATAGAGGTTTTTGGTTTCCTGTGGAGCCCCTCTAGTCAGGCACTTTTAAAAGAAGATTCCCTTGGTAAACATAGTTAGCAGGTGTCAAGGGAAACAATGTTAGTTTTGGTAAAGTACTTGGAGATGGCAAACAACTTGTGTGTGTGTGTGTATGTGTGTATGAGAGAGAGAGAGATTGATTGAGGCATTATTGGTTAATATACTTAGTTATTCTTTTCAATATTGTGTAGGGGTTTTCAGCAGACATGAACACACACATACATGTGTGCACGTGTGTGTGTGTATGTGTGTGCACATGTGCACCTCAAATCTCATCCTAATGTGATTATTAGTCAACACCTAACCTGACTAATACAAAACTCTAGATGAACTGATACTAACAACAAACTAAAACCTTGATCTAGATTCGATTAGTTATAAGACTCTTATAATCCCATAACCATATAATTAAATAATGGCCAACAGAAACAATTATAACTAGACCTGGATCCATATCATGCAAAGGAAAGCTCCTACTTATTTTGTAGGATCCAAACTAGTGATTGCTCCAGAGGGTTAAGAGAGTGAAGGTGCTGAGTGAATTGATCATTTATGAATGACATCACCATTAGATTAACAGCAATAAGACAGCAGGTAGGTGGCAGCAGGGTTTAAAAAGTTGTAAAATGTTGAACAAAGGAAGAAAAAGGGAAGTAGAATGCATGATAAATAACTAGACACAACCACACACACATTTGAATTAACAATTAGATGACAAAATTAACCACATGACAATAAATACTTAATCACTTAACTATCAAAAGCTAGTAAAACTAATAGAGATCCTTAATCTTATCTCTCTCTCTCTCTCTCTCTCTCTCTCTCTCTCTCTCTCTCTCTCTCTCTCTATCATATACACCTATTTAGTGTTAATTTGCATACATATAAATTTCAAAAAAGGATAAAAAGCTTGGGAGGTGGAAATTTACACCAGATTGCTTAATAGAAAGTAAATGAAAGCTGAGTTTTCAGTCAATATGTCTGCTAAAAAGATTCAAGTGGGGAGTGGGGGGAGAAATCAATCAATAGCTAGAAATAGAAAAGAGAGAGAGAAAGAGAGAGATAAGCTAGTGTATGAAGTTTGACTTATTGTATTGGCTTGCATGTTTTACCAATTCAAGCGCGTACAGCTGCACTAGCTCTTTATTCCTGTTGCTGTACACATTCTCTATTTTCATTTTCTTTTTCCTCCTTATATTTTACTCGAGAGAAAAAAGCTGGGTGGTGAGCTTGTGAGTGAGTGTGTGCACGCGCGCGCGTGTGTGTGTGTGTGTGTGTGTGTGAATGAGAAAGCATGTGTGTGTAATGGAGATTATTGGTCAAGACCTATCAAATAGTCATTAAGTCCTAAAACAAGGCAAAAAAAAAAACAGAAAATGTCAAATTGACTAACTACAGTTTGAAATGACAAGAAGCAAATGATAAAAAAAAAAGTGAAAGGAACAGAAGCAAGAGGGGGGAAAAATACACACACACACACACACACATGCATGTACACACCATCAATGAATGCACATACTCAACAGCTATCAGTCGATGGGTGAAGGAGAGGAAGGTGATAAGGATGGCAGTGGGTGAAGTAATTAGTATAATCAATTTTCAAAGCTGAAGAACAGTTTTCAACTGTAACATACAAAGCTATGTAGCAATCACATTAATGGTTCCATGTGTTGTGGTAAACTTTAAAAGAGATATGACATGAAAGTTAAGAGCTCTTTTCAGCTCAGTCACTTCTTCACCCAACCCCCACCAATCCTCACTGCCCACCAATGCCTTTCTCTCTAATGCTCTTTGCAAAAGCTAGGTATAAGGCCAATTTGAGGTGAGGAGGAGAGGGAAGAGATGATAGAGTTGATTAAATCAGCCCTTAGTATGTTCCTGGTATTTATTCTCATCAACCTAGCATAGATGAAATGACAAATAGGCCATGTGTAATTAGATGCACAAATATTTGTTTCTGTGTGTGGGTGTGTGTAACCATGATAATCATTCAATTAATACTACAAAAAAAAAGAAGTCTTATTAGCATAATAAAAATAGTTTTCTTTCTTCTATTTAATAGAATTTTAAAAAATAAACAATGGGAAGTTTATTTTTTTATTTTCATTTAAGATCACTAAATACAAAGACTAAAACAGTAAAATACAAAATTTTAAAGCAGTATGCCTAAAAATATATTTAAAACACACAAAACAACTATATATTTATATGAAAAAATATCCAAATGAAAATGACTGCTATAACTGAGATTAGACTGAGAGAGAAGAAAGGATGAACTCATTAGAAAAATGCATTTGCCGTGTGCATGTGTGGTTCATGCATGAGTGCATGCACATACACAAGAAAAGATCAATGCACTATGACAAATTGTAAGAGTATTTTCAAAATATTTTAAATATCAATTCATGAACAAAAATGTCTAATTGAGTTGCAAATTATATCATTCAGGAAAATAAAATAAAATAAATGAAAACTTAATATGTCCAACAAGAAAGTCTTCTAAAATTAAAATAATAATAATAATAATAATAATAATAATAATAATAATAATAATAATAATAATAATAATAACTTAGAGCTAACGTTTCAAAAAAAACAATACATAAAACAAAATTTATTTTACTTGAAACAACTCCACAATAATAACAACACAGCGATAATTAAGAAAATAATAAGAAATCACTAAATTAGATGTTATTAAAAGTGAATTGTGGCTGTACTTTAATTGCAAGAACAACAATACCGGAAATCAAGTCGGCACTCCCAGACACAGATAATTAATATCTGACCAAACTCAGTACTATGCAATGGTTAAGCAACCATTTACATTTATCAGAAGCTTAAAGCATAATCTGCCTTTATTAATTTCAAAGAACAGCTTTAAAAATCCAAGTAAATTTGTAAATCTAAGTCAATATTATTCAGAAAAACATCCAACTAATAACCAGATGTAAGTTTTAAATTATGTCTTCAGCCTCCACCCACATCTATCTGCAGTCATTTTGTTGTTTAACTCCAGGTCAAACAACCTGATGATCAAAGGGATTCCAGCTATAACTATCCCATCCTTTTGAATGCTAGGGACTACACTGTCCAGTGCATCCTTCTTAGATTATAGGTAGTGGTTTGAGGACGATACAGTTGCTTTTTCAAGCAGATCGGCACTTTCATTGGCTGTTTTTCACACAATAGCAACCACCTCAGTTAAACTATTTTTACAAATACATTTTATTCATATCTCATGTCATAACCATACATACATACATACGTATGTATATGTATATATATATTTGATATATTTCAGCAAATGTTTTCTACTATAGCCTGAGGCCAACCGAGGCTTTGTGAGTGGATTTGGTAGATGAAAGGTGACAGAAGCCTGTTGTGTGAGCGTGTGTATGTATGTGTGTGTATATAAAAATATGTATGTATGTATGTATGTATGTATGTATATATGTATATATATATATATATATATATATATATAGAGTAAAGACCCCACTTCGGTCATGAATGACCATGGGATTGCACCTAGAAAGTTACCCTCTGAGGCACAAGTTTGAGCAAGGTTGTTTGGAAGACCAGCAGTGCATACCAGCCTCCCCTCTCTATGCCACTGAGGTTATACAAGGGAAAGGCAAAAGCTGATACAGCTTGGCACCAATGATGTCACAACTCATTTCTATAGCTGAGTTAACTGGAGCAACAAGAAATAAAGTGTCTTGCTCAAGAACACAACACACAGTCCAATCCAGGAAACAAACTGACTGCAGCATGAGTGTGAGCTCGACACTCTAATGACTGAGCCATGCACCTATTATATATGTATGTGTGTGTGTGTCTTTGTTTGTTCCCCACCACCACTTAACAACTGGTGTTGGTGTGTTTACATCCCTGTAACTTAATGGTTCAGTAAAAGAGTCCACTAGAATAAGTACCAGGCTTAAAACATCTCAGGGTTGATTTCTACAACTGGAAAAACCCTTCAAGGCAGTGCCCCAGCATTGCCATGGCCAATACCTTTGGCATTATGTTGTACTTGAGAAGAAGACCCATCAAGCCAAGTAAAATTGCAGTCGTGACAGATACCGGTGTCACACAAATGGCACCCATGCTGGTGGCACGTAAAAGTACCTTTCAAGCATTGATCCTCATGGAGGCCAGGATCAAGAACATTTCGGATTATGCCAGGCTTCGAGCATTGGGCCTCATGGAGACAATGACCGAGTCCATTTGTCATTAGAAGAAGAAAACCCATCAAACCAAGTAAAACCGCAGTCGTGGCAGATACTGGTGTCATGCAAAGCTGGCATGGTTTCTATAGTTGGATGCTGTTTTTAAAACCAACAACATCACAGTGATATATATATATATATATATATATATATATATATATAGCATAGGCAAATGATTTAGAAGTTTGTTTCACAATCATGACGTTCTGGCTTTGATCTTCTTAAATGGCATCTTGTGCAAGAGTCTTCTACTATAGTCTCAAGTCAACCCGAGCTATGTAAATGAAATTCTCTAGACAGAAATTGTGAGGAAGACCATGAAATGAATTGTTTCAGGGATCCAAAGGTCCAGCTTTGTCACAGTTGTGAGACACTGATACAGCCTGGAAATCATGTTAAGGGGACATATGTCTGCGAATTAATACACACCATTTATATATTAATTCAATGAGTAGGTAGGGTAACTTAGATAATTAAACAACCAAATACATGTTGTTAAAACTAGTAGAGACTCATTTACATTCTGTTGTGTATATATACATATATATATATCACCATCATCTAGGGTCCATCTATGATGGCGTAGGTTGAACAGTTCAAAAGCATCTGAAATATCAGAGACTTGCATTGTGTTCCGATGTCTGCTTTGATATGGTTTCTACAGCTGGATTCCCATTCTAATACCAGTCACTTTACATAGTGTACTGTTTTTTTTTGTCTTTTTTTTTCAGGGCACCAGCACTAGTGAATATCAATTTGTAGCATGTAAGACCAACAGCCTAAAGTGACCCTATAACTGAATAAGAAATAGAAGGGAGAGAATACCACCATGATTATAGGCAGAGATGAAATGAGCGCAACAGACTTATAGTTGTGCACACACACACACACACACACAGTTACTTTGCAACCATAGAGTTCGAGGTTCAATCTTACTGCACAACATTCTGGATAAATGCTTTTCAGTGCTTTGGGGAACTCAAGCCTTCTGAGTAAATTTGGGTAGATGAAACCCGTTGGATGGATTGTACTTGTAATTCGAATGTTTAGCCTTATCACACTGTTTTTCTGATTCCATTTGAGAATTACACTAAAGGTACACACATCAGTATAATATTCAGTCACTTAACATGCTAATTCACCCAGGATGTTCTTATGTCAAAAGCCCACCATTAAATAATATAGATAGGTAGGTAGATAGAGTAATAGACAGACAGCTACACACACACACATGAATGACATGATTAATAACACAGAAGCTTCAAAGAGTCTTTGTAATCAAGTCACCTAGAAATATGCTCACCCAAATCTTTTACATTTTTCTCTCTACAATGTGTTACACTGAATTTATTCTTTGATCATATTCAGGTAGAGCTTTATTTCAAAGTCAAATCTGTTGATTCAGATTTGAACATGCAGCCACAGTTCCTCAGTAACAGACACTAAATAGGTAAAACTATAATTTCTTGTAAACTTTCAACTTGACACCAAACACATATTTTTAGAGTCTGCCTTTATGTCCAAAAGAGTATGTGAAGAAATAAAGCTCTAAGAGACATAAAAAGAGAAGAAAAAAAAAGAATGATCACAATATACCACAGATAAGAACATAAAATACAACACTGTTTCAGTGAGAGTTCTTATACAAAAACTAATTTGATAAAAGAGAAAGAAAAAAAACTTATATTTTACTTAAGAAATAAAAGAAAAAAAAAACATTTGCTATGCCTTTGATTAGTTAGATGATTTTTCAACATTGAGAAAAGAGTGAGCTTTTTATGTTGAATATCATGATACTTATTTAAAAAAAAAAAAGAATTTTATAAAAAAATTAATAAATTCTAGAATCTGTTTCTAAAAGTATAGTATTTTAATGAACTACCATTAGATTTGAAAATAAAACAAGCCTAAGTGAAAAGTATTTATATGTTGTTGTTTTTTCCAGTTTTTAATCAAATACTAGAGTAACAGATACACATAGTCTATATAATAGCTGCATGTGTGTGTGTGTGTGTATAAATATAAATAACATGCAATATATACATATACGCATTTGCAGACACATCTATATACATGTACATACACATATATACATACATACAGATACATATATATGTACACATACACATATGTATGCACATGTACATATATATACATATATAGACATACATATACAGATACACACACACACACACAGGCGAATGTACATGTGCATACACATACGCACATACTTTTAATTATCATTATTATTATTATTTTGGATCAACAAGTTACCAAATTGACTCAAGGACTGAGATTTTCATGCATGGCACTTGATAAATGCCATGTACATAAGTCTTAGCCTTTGGGTCACTTTGGCAACCTTCTGCCAATTAGAACAAAACACATGTACTGAGTTTTGTTTATTTGTTTAACCAAACACACACACACACACACACATTATATATATATATATATATATATATATATATACATACACATGACTATTGTTACACATATATTTGCACATATGTATACATGCATATCTATACACACACGCACACACACATATATATATACATACACATATATACATGTACATACACACACATATTTATACATATATATACTCATACATACTTATATGCATGCATACATATACACACAAATACACACAGGACAAACTTTTAATTGGTTAATCAAAGTCTCCATAGAGTATCATGGGATATATCCAGTATTGGCAGGCACTAACTGTAGCTGTAGTGGTAATAATTGTAGAAGTAGTAGTAGTGGTAGGAGCAGTAGTAGTGATGGTTGTGGTAGTTGTAGTAGATATCCAACTCAGCAAATCAGTGGTACAACTGCTGATACAGTATGAAACTGGTGACTACCAGCAATCATCCACTGACGTGCTGCGAAGAACAGTGATCTCATCATCAGGACGTTATTCATCACAAAACAGCCACAGTGCACCGTAAGATTCTAAACAAACAAACAAACAGTCCTAGTTCTTGGCAGATGAAAAAAATCCAAAATAATAATAATGTTAATAACAAAAGAAGGAAACTTTTAAGTATGATACCATTTTGTCAATATTCTCCACAAAGTAGTAGTAGTAGTAGTAGTAGTAGTAGTAGTAGCAGTAGTAGTAGTAGTAGTAACAGTAGTAGTAGCAGCAGCAATAATAATAATAATAATAGCAGCCATTGATAAACTATAACATTTTTTTTTCTTTATCAATACAGAAAGGAAAAAAAAAAAAAGACTAAAGGCTTCTGCAATGATGTGTCCTGTCAATAATGGTTATTTGTACCTTTTTCTTTAAATGTATTTGATACAGTTTTAAAAAAAGGGGCTCATAATATATAAAGTATAAATGAGATTTGGGACAGTTGGGGGGATTCACAGTTGAGTATGCATAAATATGTACGTATGTATAAATGCGTATGTGTGCTTATGTATGTAGGTGTGTGTGTATACGTATGTATGAATAGAATATTCACAGATATTTGAAGAAAAGTGAGACTGATATTAACATGAGTTGGTATTAGTTAGAAACCCCCAAAATAGTCAATATTTCATAAAGTTTTACGCTGCCATTAGTGTTAATAAAAGGTGAAAACAAGTAGCAGAACACACACACACACACACGTATATACAAATATAAGCACAGTTGAAATAATCTATAAGAACTATCTATCTTTGAAACAAGACTTTGCCAGCACCTTGGAGATACAACAGTAATCTCAGACCTTACAAAAAACAAAAAAAAAAGAAAGAAAGAAAGAAAGAAAAAAAAATCATTCGGCCAAGATTCAAGGTGAGTCTGTTAAGCAAGCTGCTTGAGGGGGAAGAGGTGGAGGGAGAAAAAAAAAGAGACAGTGGTGAAGGAGGGGAGAGAGAGAGAGAGAAGGGAGAGGAGAGAGAAAGAGCAACTGATGGCTCCTGGAGAGCTGAGATGTGCTGGGGGAAGCGGGTTACTGGCTCCAAGGTGGAGGACATGGGGGAGGAGGAGCAGTGGTGGTGGGGGGAGGGAAAAGCTCTTGTAAAAGTTGATGTTAGCTTTGAACATGACGCGCACTGCAGAGAGGTGTACTTCCGGATTCCAATAAAAGGAAATATTTCTAATCATTCTCAACTTTCAATCAATACCTGCCCATTACAGCTATTAATAACATGGATTCTCTCAATGCATTACTTGTGCAAAGTTCATTCAGACAGCTCAAAAATAGACTCCATAAATTTTTAATCAGTACTGTCTATAAATGGAAAAATGTTGGAGATGACAGTAAAAAAAAAAAAAGCAAAAAAATTTCAAATAACAACGACCAGTTATAATGAAAGTAAAATAAAATAAAATAAAATGTTAAAAACAAAAGAAAAATAATTATGAAAAGAAAACAGATATTTGAGCTAATAACCAATACATACAGTAGATGATGATAATCTTCTAATTAAGGCATAGGCCAGTAGTTTTCAGGTGTGGAAACTAGTCAATATCACTGACTTCAGTACCAAACTGGTACCTTACTTTAGTGAGCTGAGTGGGATGAAAAGCGAAGTTGACCTCAATGAGATTCAGACATGGGCCACACAGGGGACTTTAACACATCACTGCATTTCATCCTATGCCTTGATGAATTTGCCACCCATCATTTATTTTAATAATAATAATGATTTCTTTTATTTGCCACCAGGGCAAAGGATACAAACACAGACATAAAGTGTGGGGATTTACATATAATGGAATGATAAAATAAAAAGTATACATGGTATATTTTAGAAGAAGCGAAGTATACATAGTATATGACAATAGAAAAAGAATGGGGTGGGGAAGGATCATGATAGGATCCCCCTGATTTAGGAGGACCTCTAGGGATAATTAAGGAACCCCACCATCCAAGATCACCATGAGTGCCAAGAATGAGAGCCCACTCCAACTACTTTCTTCCGACTCACAGGTCTACATAATAATAATAATGATTTCATTCATTTATAGGGAGAGTCAATTCAATTACAGTGATCCCAGTTCTTAACTGGTATATGTTACATTGACCCCTACCCCACCCAAAAGAATAAAAGGCAAAGTCAACTTTGGTGGCATTTGAATTCAAAATGTAAAACAAAACAAAAACAAAATGCTACTAAACATTTTGTCCAGTCTGCTAACAATTCTGCCATAATAATAATAATAATAATAATAATAATAATAATAATAATAATAATAATAATGGTGATGATAAAAATAATAAAAATAATAATAATAATAATAATAATGGTGATGATAAAAATAATAATAACAATAATAATAATAATAATTTGTAATGGAGAGCTGACACTAAAATCAGAGGCTCTCAATCAGTGAATGGGTCAGTTATATGCAAACAGAAAGAAACCTGGTAAATTCTAAAACAAATATAAATAAAACAGAACAAACAATAGGTTTAATAATTTAAAGAAAGACTAACTATCCACTTTGGCTGGGAGGCAAACCCTAATCACACACCTTAGCTCAAGAGAAATATGTCTTTTTACTGATAAGAACAGAGAGGAAAACTCAATTCAGATAACAATTCTAGGCGGGTTTTTACATTCACATTTCTAAAGAATCACAACAAAATAGAATTTCAGAATTTTTTAAAATCTTTCGCTTCCCCTCTTTCTCCCTCTTTTAAATCTTTTAAATTTCATATAAAAGACTTTGTTTTGTTTTGTTGTTGCTTTTTTTTTTAATGTTGAAAGTTTAAATAACAAAAGACGAGAGGCTCATTAAAAGATATCTTACTCTATCACCACAAGTTCACTGAAAATTAAAAAGGAAGTTGTAATGAAAGCTCAGTCTCAAATGCATAATTCCATTTCTCAAATTATGAAACTTAAGTCATAGAAGTCAGCCATTTCTGAGTTAAGCCTGCTCTTAAATGGGAGCTTTCATTTCTTCAATGAAGTGAACTTTTAACTAAGGTAAAAGAAAAATAAAATAAAAGTAAAATTTAAAAAATTAAATAAAAGACAAAAAAAAATTAATTTGAAAAGTACAAATAAATTAAATAAAAGAGAAATTTTTTTCCAAGAATGAAATGAAAAGGACAAAACAATTATTTTTTCTCTTCTATTAGAGATATCTCAAATATGCAGATGACTGTTAGACTGAGCTGAGCCCCAACATGCAGACAGGGTGAGGGAAAGCATGTTTTAACACTGGAGCTTATTAACTACAGAGATATAAAGTGGGGAAAGAGATTAGGTGTGTTTAATGGTAGGAAAGACTTGCTGAAGGAGGGGCTGCCTTAAATCCATTACAGTATGGTTGTCTTCATTGATTTCTTTCAGGTTAGTCAAATCTAATTATTAATTTGGTCAAAATTAGAGCGACCATCTACCTGAAGAAGGAAAATATATGTACAATATATATGTATAAATTCCATCCTAGAATTATTATTGTTATTATTATTATTAGTATATATATATATATATAGAGAGAGAGAGAGAGAGAAAGACTGACTAGGAATAAGATGTGGAAGTGTTTGAAAAGTGAAGTATAGTGGTGAAATAAAGTAGCTGATGATTTAATTTTCTCCTCCAGTAGCATGAGAGAGAGAGAGAGAGAGAGAGAGAGAGAGAGAGAGAGAGAGAGAGAGAGAGAGAGAGAGATGATGATGAAATATAAAAACTAAAAACTAATTGTAGTTGAATATTTATACACTTCAGAAATACTTGACCTTTGCATCCAATTTAGTGAAGCTGGTGGAAATGCACTTAGGCTTCATAGGCACTAAGCAACTAAAGGGAATAAATGCCAAAGAGAGGGTGAGTGGCTCAAATAAGGAGAGAGAGAGAGAGAAAAAAAAAAGGCATCTAAGAAGAAAAAATGATGAAATAGTCTCAAGCATTGTGCTACTAGGCGTGGCTGTAGTTAGTGGAAGTCTTATGGATATGACACACCCTGATAACATACAAGAGCAGGATACCCAAAAGCCCAATAACCTCAGCCGACCAACATCAATCCATGACTACTTCCACGTCATGATATCTGAACCCACTAAGTTAGTATGGGATCCTAACTTAGAGATTCTAATTCCATTCAGCATATCTTTCCTGTCATTCAGCTCTTTTTTCTTTTCTTTGTTTCCTCCTTTCTTTCTTTTTTTTTCAACTGGTTAGTCATTGGTGTGTGTGTGTGTGTGTGGATGGTGACTAAGTCGCCTTCTCAACTAAGCTACCTTCCCCACCCTGCCTCCCCTTCTAATTAAAAAAAAGGGGGGGGGGAAGAGAGAGAGACAATCATCATATAAGAAAAATAATATAGCATTTAAATCATAGTTCAGTCCTCCCACACTATTACCTGAATGAGGTATTTTAAATTATAGATAGATACTGTAGCATACTAGAAACGGTATTTGCTTGCTAAATTTTGTCAATTTGTAAAATTACTATTTATGAAAAATATACCAAAAAAAATAATAATTCATAGTTAAGTGCGCGCGCGTGTGTGTAATAGAGAGAGGGGAAGGGAGAGAGAGAGAGAGGGAAACATTGGGAACACTTATAAATTAAGTAACAAACAACGAATCGAAGAGCTGGCGCACGTTAACAGGTATTGAAACACTAGGAAAGAGCATGAGAAAGAGAGAGAAGTTTGTAAGTAGTGTGCAATTTAAAAAAAGAAAATGCTCAGATAACCTAATAGGTTAGATACCTTAAGAAGGAAAAAAAAAATCATTAAAAAAATCGAACGTTTATATAGAAATTTCTCACACATACAACCACTCACAAAATAAATCTATAAAATATTCATTGTCGAGTAGAAAATATGTCTAATATAAGTATGACAGCTTAAACAAAAATATAATAAGATAAAATAATTATAATTAAAACTAGTAAAAAAAAAAAAAGACAGATAGAAAGTAAGAAAGAACGAGAGAGAATAAGAAGCTAAGATTTTCTTGTGTACGCGTTCCATATTCCGTAAAAGAGAACGTGCTCCATCGGAAGAGTAGTGTCCCGGGACGGGAGATTCATGCTATGACATCTAAAACCAGACAAATCTTAGCAGACAGAAAACGTAGAACACAGAGATACATAAAACCAATACAATGATAATAATTACATGTAATATTAAGGCAGCCATAGATTTGCTTTGATGATTAACGAACAAAAAAGAAAAAATATATATATATTAAAAAAAGGACAAAAATATGAATGGTAGTGAAAATCAAAACCGAAGGCGATCAGAAAACAGGAAAGGAATGACAGAAAGTTAAGGCTAAAGGGCGACTAGAGCATCTAAAAAAACTACCACGAATAATTAGACATGAAACCTTAGAGTTTTGTGCAAAGGAAAAGAATTTGTAGCGATTCTAATAAACAATAATATTGATAATAAAGCAGCTGAAAAGAAAGATGGCAACAGTTAGTAGCAGAAGCTATAGTCGGTAAGAATGGTAACATTTTAAACAAGAGATGTACTTGTTTTCCTTTTTAGGTTTCATTTTCTGGTTTTGTTTTTTTGTTGTTACTTTTTTTTTTAATTATCCGAAAATAAATTACTGCACACACCGGAAAGTTGGCTACATCTAATGAATACGTTTGCAGCTGATAACGTCAACACATGCAAAAACCTATGTCAATAAACGATGGTATCATCGCTTGTGCGTGTGTGTGTTCCGTTTTCTTTCTTTCTTTTTTTTTTTCCTAGTATTTTCCTTTTTAACATCGTGTTGATGACCAGGCGATAGAAAGGTAACTCAAAAGCGATCCATAGCAGAAACTATAGAAAAATTTATAAATACTAACTAATAATGATGAATAAACAAGAATTTTAAAACTATTGCTATAATACATGCGATGGAACTCCGTATCAAGAATGAACGTCATTGCTTTATTTATTTATTTATTACAAGCGGAACAGTTACCACTTTCTATATAAAAAGACAAATAGATTTAATGTGCGCTCGATGTCATCACACACATACACACACACACACTATGTATAATCCCAAGCACTCCTGCATCGCAACTCATTCATCATATAGGCCGAATAAACTCAGAAATGGAGGGCAATCTGAAGAGTAAAACTGATAAGTAAGGATGGGTCCAAGCCTAAACAAATAACTATACATGCAAACACTTACACATTACATACATACAATACACGCATATATATACAGACAGAATAAGATAGATGCATACATTCACACACACACATACATAAACAAAATATATATATACACACACACACAGAAAAAAGTACATGTGCATGTATCTATAACAACTACATGTATACACATAATTCAGATATATAAGACAAATATATGCCTAATGATAACCTGTGAACGAGTTTGAATTAGTAACATCTTGCATTTTAATTAATTGTTTTCTGTGGCCCATTAGTGATGAGCAGGCATTGGACACTCACTCAACCCTCCCATCTGATCCAGCGGTGCATCTAGGATGTGACAGTTCAGGGCAAAAAGAGAAGCACAAGCAATCCCCTTGTGAAGTATCTTACGCCGGGATACATGCTACCAGGTCCAAAAATTCGTGCACATATAGACAACACACACACATACACAAGTGTTATGGACCCATGCAGTTCAAAGTTTCGTGGGCTCAGGAGCTTTACTTCTCTGGGATAGGGCTTCTGTGAGGAGCCAACAAAACTTTAAGGTGCTTCAGGCCGAATCAATGTGTGTTTGAAATAACGATCTATGTAATAAATGTGTTGAGTGCCTTTTTCTTTCATTTGTTCACTTGCTAATGTATATAACATACACACACACACACATTTACATATACATACACATATATGCTTACATATATATATATGTATATATATGTACATGATTACTTATATAGACATAAATACATATATCACATACATGAATACGAATATATATATATATATATATACATACATATATATATATATATATATATATATATATATACACATACACATATATACATATACGCATATATATATACACATATATATATAAATACTTATATATGTACATATATATAAATACTTACATATGTACATACACACACACATATATATATACATATATATATATATATATATAAATACTTATATATGTACATACATATATATATACACACACACACAACGCATATACATGCATATATATTTATACACGTCATTCTCGATACATATCTATATACATAAATATAGAGATACATATATATATATAATTTAATTATAAATATATATCATACATATGTATTCATATAAATATATATATATATGTATATATATATATATATATATATATATATATACACATACATATATTCAATTATACATATATCTATACATATATATTCATATAAATACATATATATATATATAAATATATATATATTCAATTATACATACATAATCTATACATATATTCATATAAATATACATATATATATATATTCAATTACACACACGTGCATGTATATATTCATGCACTTTTATATATTCAGACATATATGCTTATATATATATGTGTGTGTGTATGTGTGTGAGTATGTGTGTGTGTGTGTATATATATATATACATATATGCTAATATATATACATACATATATACATACAAATATATATTCATACATATATACATACAAATATATATTCATACATATATATATATATATATATATATATACAAATATATATTCATACATATATATATATATATACTCATATTTTAGTTATATGTAGAGACGTGTATATCTATTCATACGTGTATATATTTATACACGTGTGTGTATACATATACTCATATATATATATATATACACAAATAATCATACATGAATATACATTTATAAGCATATAAATACATGACACACACATACATACACAAATACAAACATACACACATATACATATGTATATACATATATGTATATCTACATATAGATATACACACACACGCGTATATATGTATGTATATATGTACACACATACAAAAATGTGTATACAGATACATATGTGCATATAAATCCAATATAGACACCACTATTCATGTACATACAAATATACATATGTGCATACATATATACTTATACACATATGCATACATGTACGTATCAATGTATATATGCGTATATGCAAACATTCTTATATACATACATATGTACCTCTCTCTCTCTCACACACACACACACACAGATGTGCGTGTGCCCGGGCACAGAGGCAAAGCATACATGCAAGTTCGTATAAGACACATGTATCGATACACAAATACACACGTACAGAAACACATGTATTGGCATCGAATAGATATGGACGCACGCGCGCGCACACATAGGCATGTACATACATATGTTGATACATAAATACACGTACATATGTATTAACATGTGTCTGTTCATATGCGTGTGTGCGTGCGTATACGCACATCTATTTCCCTCTTTTGTATGCACACACAAATACATATGTATCTCTCTCTCTCTCTCTCTCTGTCTTTCGGCACACACAAACACACACACGGAATAAGTACTCCACACATGAAATAGAAAACTTTTCACCACCGTTAAAAACTGAAATTTTTTTGTCCTTACTCCCAAGATTCGCGTTACCTTTCAAAACGTAGTAACACGAAACTTAGGGCAACAACTTAAAAAAAAAAAAAAAAGTTAAAACATCTCAGCATCAAACGCTGTTATTATCTTACACACATACAGTGATCACGAACGTAAAGAAAAGCGAAAGTAAGTCAGTAGCAACCAATGAATAGAAAGGTCCACACCCACTACACCATCGAATACTACAAAAATATAAGTTAAATGCTGTAAATTATAGTGATAGAATAATTTGGTACCCTCAGTAGTAATCGTAAACTAAAACCAGGGAGCCTGTACTCACCTCTAACAGCCATTTGAATATACTTGTAAACAGACTGTAAAAAGGAAAACTTGCATCTCCTGATAGCAGCTGAACCTGCGAGGACGTCCTTTAAGAAGGCACTCTACTACAATGATACGTAAGGAAGAGAAGGACACCGGTATATATAGCCATGCATACGTCCCATGACTGGTAACGGATCGGCACTTTCCATTTAACCCACAGGGGGGAGACAGTCATCGGATTAGGACGCGCAAATACCTAAGTAAGCCGCAAAGGTCGATGAGCAGATACAATAGGTGTAAAGAGAAGCGGAATTATCTCTTTTTAAAGTCAATCCAATTAACAAAGGCTTTGTGTATGCGCGTGATTAGGACTGTGTATGCGTATGCACACCAGAAAATACACTTAAATAAATAAAAATAAACAGTTCAATGGCACGAAGAACAGGTATTAAAGTCAAAACAAAAGCTATCACTCCCCGTATAGGAAAGTGGGTGAGAACTCTGACAAATTTCGACCAATCAGACGACGTCTTACTGCCAGCCATTCATTGAAAGTCGGCAGTAGGGAGGAGGCTGTATGAGTAGAGTAAATTAAAAGTTGACACTGATCATACACTAATACCCAAATCGATATACATATATTGATGTGCACTAGTGGCCAGTTGCCAAAATCTCGCCATTAAATTTCATTACGTGCAAGTATTAAAAATTGATGCCAACCGATGATAGAAGTACTTATGTATGAAATTGTCCGTTTTATCCGCACCGACAAACTGTGTGTGTGCGCGTGGTGTTCTAAGAGACATAAGGTGGGAGGGGGGCGAACAGCGTATACACTACACAGGCAAAGAATGGAAATTGGAAATGTCGTCATTCAATCGATACATTTATTCATAATTTTATTTCTCAGTGAAACATATATACAGTCATGTTAATAATTTCGCTTTAAGTTTTTTTCATTTATTTTTTTAATTATTTGAATGAAAGTATATAAGTATATTTATCAGTGGGTGTGCGCAGTGAAGTCGCCAATGCACGATCATAAAGAAAGACAGACAGACAGAATTATACATACACATTGATTTAGTCGATAAACTAATTTTTATTCAAAGGAGTGCCATTGTATTTTCCACCTGACTACGTAGATAGTTTGTGTGGTAATCCCATCAAAACTGCACGCTAATCAGCTTTGTAGTAATTAAGACGATTTTGTCACATGAGCACGTTTTTCACTGACAGCTGATCTATCTATCTACCTGCACCAGATCAACATCCGCATGGCGCACAGATTCGATTAAAAGTTAGGATATATTTCCTCTTCAAACTTAAAAAAGAAAAACAAAAAAATAATATCTACATTTGTCAAAAATATGACAAGAGAAAGAAAAACGCACTCAAACAAGTACAAGTAACATAGAATATGCTTCCATAAACTTAAAAGCACTGCAAACATCGTACAAGTAAACGCGCGTGCGCATACTGAACCGAAAGTAAAAACTTTGAAGTCTAAAAGGATGCGATATTTTAATTTTACTTTCTAGTTTATTTGTTAAAAGTGCATTAACATTTTGTTGTTGCTTTTTTGTTTTTAGTTACTGACATTGCATCAACTCGTTAACATATAATAGATCGATGACATACTGACATATATCGATTTGCAGGTAAACCACTCCACAGATCCCATATATGATACTATAACTAGTTAGTACGCGGTCATTACGTAAGATTTCCACCGAACCTGATGACACTGTTGACTGAAGTTAGTTTCTATAGTACTTTGAGGTTTTTCTTTTCTTCCTTTCTCTTTTCTAACGCCTCTCTCTCTCCCTCTCTCTCTATTTGAGAAGCACTTTTGATTATTACAATAAAACATAAAATTATTGTTACATTCAAAGAGGCATTCTAAGTAAATCCGTTTTTATCATAGCAGTTTACAACAATTAACTGCATATGAGAAGTTATTTAGCCTCAGCGGACATTCCTTTTTATAGAACTTGTTAAACCAGTAAATACAGCGACGCATTATAAAATAGCATAATAAATCGCACCTACAGAACATGAAAGATTGGTGTTTCTTCATAACTAAATAATAATGCACAAAGTTTTCTTGCCCCGAAAAGGACAGTTACTACTATGTACATATTAAAATAGACAGAGGATTTCCTTGTTACTGACAAAAAATTGTATTTCATTCATTTTAGAAAACAGAATTTTATTTATGAGACTGTTGTTTAACCCTGGGAAAACCTTCGTTGAACATCCAACCTCATGACTAAAAGAGTTCCAACCACGACGGTCTCGTTGTTTCAGACCAAGGACTATATAGTCCAATGTGTTCTGTTTTTTTTTCAAGAAAGTAGGGCACACATGAGGGAATTTAACTGTTATTTCTAGCTCAAAAAGTTTATATGTAAGCACATTTCTTACCAAACAATGTAGATACAAATGAAGATATGACATAAACGTTAGCAAATGGGAAAAGATTAACCTATGAAATGTCCATAGGCATTTTAATTAATGATTTCATTTAACTCGGGCACAAATCCAATCTGTTGTAAGGTGTGGATATAATCACTTAAACCAATGTCAATAGATTAATTATACTATTTCATAGTTGCAATAAAGCATTCAACCTGGTGTTCTTGGGTGTCAGTCACTTCCACAACATTCTAATTACCATGTTGTAACTAAAACTTCTATAAAATATTAATATAAACTTTTTAAAAAAACCAATAGGATAATAATGGTTTCATTAGGCGCAAGTCTAATAATTTGGTGTGAGGGTTAAGTCAAGCACGTTGATTCCAATGCTCAACTGGTGCCAAAAGGATGAAAGGCAAAGTCAATATCACTGGAATTTGAACCCAGAACGTAAGGATGGACGAAATACTACTAAGCACTTTGCTCAGAGTGCTAATGATTCTGCAAGTGCAATGCCTTACAATATGATGATAATAAAATACAAATGAATAAATGTCTGTCATATAAGGCAGAATAGAAATAAAGGGAAATGATAGGTAAAATAAAGAATTCATGAAGGGAAAAAAAAAAAAAAAGTTTTGCCTTGATATACCTTTGATAAATCATCTAAACTACTTACATTGTCTTCACATCACAACTTATTAGTATCTTATACCTCTAACTTTAGTGGCATAATTTTCCTCATATTAATACTTTCATATTTATACATCTAGACCTGTTTCAGTACACCCATCTTCAGGCAATTATCATACCTACAGGATTCAGTTCATTAATATTCTTTTATCTGTGTTGTGTTCACACACTTATATGTAATTCTTTTGTTAGTAATTTCAATGCCAAGAGCTAGAATACTATTAAGACATACACAGGACCAATTAATAATAAAACAAAAACAAAAAAATACATTTGTAGCTTATAACAGAATATATGAAGACAGGGGAAAAGAATATCTCTGTAACAGGTAATAATAATGATACCCTAAAAGGGAAAACAAAAATCTTAAGTCATGCCAATTAGGCATGTCAAAGTTGGTAATTAGTCGGAATATTCATTATCGTTATGAACAGATCAACAAACAGAAATTAAATATTAGAGTTAATAAGTGGAGAATTGTGAGCATGGACACAAAAAATTGAAAGAAGCTACTAAAGAAATAAGAAAACTAATAAAGTATTAGTCAATATCATTTACAGCACAACAGATGAGCAGGTATATATTTTACTGCCTGCATAGATCATTATTCTGAGCGTAGAAACAAGCTGAGTCATAACACATCAGTTTCCTACTGGCCAAAGGGGTTGAGCATTCATAGTTTATTATCAATACTATGATTAAATCCTAACAAAGACACTTAAATTTCAATGACCCTCTCTATATAAAGAGTCCGGTGCAACTGTAATCAGTGGCAGCACGGTGTATTTCAAAATTGTTTCATTGGTTTTCATTACTAATTTCCAATACTCCTGTGAGTGATATAGTTTAATATATTCATCTCTCTGGAGATATATGTCTGACAACCGTTACAGTGAGGTGAAAACTGAGACAAGTATCAGTCAAGCTCATTTATTATGTAAAATGCCTCTCAAAGACAGAGAGCATACATATAGTGTAAGACAAACAGTAATTTCCACCTAGGGCTATAAGAACGGGGTTCGACTAGTACACTGTTCTGAAACTTCAAGACCCAGGAGGAGCAGGCTGTAAATGTCTAATGTGCCCCTCTCTACAAATAAAGCAAAAAATCAATAAAAAATCACAGGGGTTCCCTCCTTGGAGTAGCTGGTAAACAGTCTTGTTCCATCTTGTAAAATTTCTTCTTGGGACCCTGTGTCCATTACACCAAATACAAGCAATGTGCTAGACACATCAGTATGTCAACTGAGTGACAAAGGAATTAAAGAATTACACCAACTACTATTCAATAATATCTACTCGATGGTTTCGATTCTTCAACATTTTTCTAACTTACACAAGTTTTTATTCCTGTACTGTTTTCCAAAATAGTAAACTTCAAATACAATCTTATGAAATGAGTGAAACTTGCAAATTCCAACCCAGACATTCACTTAATATCATTTTTAATTATTTTAATTTTTATTGTGTGCACATCATCTGTAATTTGTGCATGGGATGAAGACATCAACAGTGGTCTCAATGAAAAAAACAAAATAGTTAATAATTTAATCAGTGCCAGTGATTAGTACATAAATTAAATTAGTTGTAACTAACTATCATTTCATCTGTCATGCCGCAAAACTAATCCTCATGTAACATTGGTTGGTCAATTCAACAGCAGTATCTTACAGCTACAATCCTAATATCATACAAGTGCAACACCAATATCGTAAATAATCAATCTAAGAAAATTTGATACGGTACCAGTTTAATTTCAACATAGAAAGATTACATAAAGTATTAAGTATAGCATAATTTTTATTATTTGCACTAATTCACACTCTGCAGTTACCAACAATGAAAAACATATTACCATGGACAGCTGGATAATAGCCTCCCATCCCCCACCCTCAACAATACACACACACACACACACACACACACACACACACACACACACATATAATTATGTGTATTTCTTCTATCTTAATAAATAAATATATATATATATATATATATATATATATATATATATATAAATCACAAATGAAAAATGGATGAAAAGTTTTTTTAATCTTATTCAGTAATTTCCACCTATTTTTAAAGCCCTATTTAAAAAATAGAAGACTAAATCCCTTTCAATATATATTATTTAACATAATCCAAGCAGTGTGTTGCCAGAAATACTTGAAAACTGGACTAAGAGTATTACATGTATTACAGTATTTGCTTTTGTATCTGTCGGTTCTGATTTCAAATCCTACCAGTTTAGCTATGCCTTCTATCTCTTCAGAGATGATAAAATAACAGTATTATACTGGAAATAGTCACATCCAGCTTATATTTACTTCCTTCAGTAGCCCATAGAAAGTTTTCTAGAAGCATAATAGCATTTTGAACAGGGTACTTAACTATGTACTCCAAAGTTTAAACCCAGTGCTGATATTTCTTTGTATTTCTGAAACGAACACCTTGTTCTAAATTGTCTCAAATTACCAAACTCTGATGTCAGTAACAGATGGAACAGAGCCCCTAAGTGGGTGAAAGAGGTGATCTCTGAGGATCCAAGATCTTTCCAGATTTTTTCAAATTCAATGTTGTTTCATGATTTGAGTTTTGCTGATAATAAGCATTCTATATGATGGAAATCGGAGTATCACGGGCATATAATATACATAAAGGCAAGGGGCAAATGTGAAAAAAAACAAAAACATCCAGAGCAGGCTATTACAAAAAGAAATTGCTGAGCTCTGACCTCACTGTTGCTAATATGCATGCAGTTTTCTTGTATAGTTAACTAAACTTGATAAACATCCAATCCAGGAAACAATTTATATCTAGACTACTCAACATTATTAATGTGGGATGAAGTAACTGCTCTCAAGAACCTTAAGAAACTTAGAGTATAAATATATTACATTGCACTATATAGGAAGAACTGGTCTGAGGACAAGATAAGAAAATAAAATTTACAGTGCCCTTATCATTAAATGCGATGGGTGTACCATCTCAAGGACAGCCAGCTGTAACTTGTCAGCAAGAACAGTCTGATAACATGTATCATGCTTTTGCTAATTCTTTTAGAAGAAATTTCAGGTGTGGCAACAAGGCCTGGAATCTAATGGCCTTAAAGTCAATTTAGCAAAACCGAAAGTCCTAGTAGGAAAACTGACAAATCAAAAGTCCCTTCTGGGAGATGGCACTGCTTGATATGTAAGAAGGTAGAAACTTCACACATTGTACCTAGTGCAAGCTTTGGACACATAAGAGGTGTAGCAATATCATAGGAAGATTAATGAAGAAAATAGTCTTTGTGTGTGGCAAATATATAGGTACAATAAGCACTAAAATGCGCAGATGATAGATGTTGGTAACTAAGAGCCTTTCCCTCAGAATGAAAGACAGATTGTATGATGCCTGGGTATGTACAGCAATGATACAGGGTAGTGAAATATGGGCTTTGACTACAGAGGACTTACAAAGACTTGAAAGAAATGAAGCTAGCATGCTCCACTGGATGGGTAATGTCAGTGTGCACGCACAACAGAGTGTAAATGATTTAAGAGGAAAACTGGGTATAAGAGGCACCAGATATTGTGTGCAAGAGAGAAGACTGTGCTGTTTTGGTCATGTTATGCATATGGATGAGGATTGCTGCATCAAAAGCATTGAGCTCTAATTGTGGATGGTACCTGTGGAAGAGGTAGACCCAGGAAGACATGGGACAAAGTGGTGAGAAAGGATCTTTGGATGCTGAGCCTCACTAACCAGGAGATTTGGCGATTCACTTTACTTCATAAATGCATCAAGCTAAGTAAAATCGTTGTCTTCCACACATACAGGTTTGTCCTGTCAGGTGCCAGTGTCACATAAAGAGCACCTGTGCCGGTGCTGTGCAAATGCACCTGTGCCAGTGTTGTGTAAACACACCTGAGCCAGTGGCACATAAAAAAGCACCAAGCATTCTGTTAAGTGATTGGCTTTAAGAAAGGCATCCAGCCATAGAAACCATGCCACAATAGAAAACTGGAGTCTGGACAGCTCCACATCAAACCATCCAACCCATGCCAGTATGGAAAGTGGGCATTAAATGATGATGATGGTGATGATGATAGACACAATGTGATATAAACATTCACTAGGTGCCCTCATCTTTGACCCAGTAAGACATGCAGGATGTAATGACTGAAAGGAGAGAAAATTGCATTAGCAACCAGATGGTATTCAGTAGACTGGGACATCATGAATTGAAATATCTTGTGCAATGACACAATGCACTGCTCAGTCCATGAAGTAACTTCACAACTTTATGATTGTAAGCTGAATACCCTAATAAATTAGGCGATATACCTTCATCATACTGCTTTATGCTAAATACTCATTGCTACATGAGCTGAACTAATCAAGATTAAGTACCTTCATCAGGAATGTAACAAGACTGCAAATCACTATTGTCTCTTTAAGTTAATGATCAGCATCAAATCTTGAAATCCAAACTTAAAGTTTAAACACTGTTCTCTAGAATATACTATTCAGGTTATTTCATTCAAATTTACAAATTTTCTTTTATGTATACTCTTTCATAATTTAAATTGAAAAGTGTGTGAATGCCTGAAGTAACAGATTAACTATAAAATGGCCAGCTAAGACACCAGGATTCCGCACTCTTTCACCACAATTAAATTGTGTCAAGCGTGCACACACATTAACACATGCACGCACACACACACACACACACACACACACACACACACACACACACACACACACAGCATCATCATCCTCATAATCTAATTTCCATTTTCCATGCTGGCATGAACTGAATGGTTTGACAGGGACTGACAAACCAGCACCAATGTTCTCTTTGTGTGTAAGTTGGTTGCCCTTTCTAATGCCAACCACTTTACAGAGAGTTCTTGATGCTTTACTTGTGGCACTGGAAACTAGTAAGGTTACCAAGTAAATCACAAGACAAGACTTCTTCAAATGAGTGAGGGTACAGAACTGAGGGAGGTGAAAGTGTGATAGAGAGACAGAAACAGGAGTCTTACTGAAGAGGAGATACACAGCTGGAAAGAGAGAGAGAGAGAGTGAAGGCATATCCTCAAGGCAAAAAGAGAATATAAGATAGAGAACAGCAACAGAGGAATAGAAATGGTGGATAAGTAAGTAAGTTTGTGAGAATGTGATAGGCATGGTGTTACAAATCCAACATGGGATTGAGGTGGAGGCATGGTCATCAGTGAATATCACTCAACATCCCAAGTCACTAGTTCTACGGAGGGAAGGATTGTCATGCGATACAATCCCCAGCTGTTAGCAGAACAATAAGGTTAAAACTGAGAAGGTTAAAACTTCAGCACTGAGTTTGATACCTTCAAGTGTAACATTCACTGGTTTTAGTTGGGGAAGATTTGTGATGCATTTGGTTAAGAGTAGAGACCAAGCATACACATCAACCACCCCCAAGAGAGAACTGAATTCTGTGAACACATTAATTGGCTGCACAGAGGTATTTTACAAAAATCACTAAGTTTATTGCCAAAGATTCAGCATGATCTAAAAAATTAAATTATACAGGAAGTAATTAGCAGTGTATCTCTTCAAACTCAGTTGAAATATACCACTAATTAACAATACAATAAACTAGGCAAAATTTGAATCTTTAAATGAGGGGAAACCAATTAAACATATAACTACTATCTTTCTCTCCCACATCTTTCAACAGTTCAATTAATCTACTTAAAAAGGTGTGTGTATTTGTGTCTGATCACGTATATTATCATGCCATGTTAAGAGATGATGACAGTAGTGATTTTATATTATACATGTGTGTGTGAACATATTTATATTATATATATATATATATATATATATATATATATATATGATTAAGTGCAGGCATGACCATGTGGTTTGGAAGTTTATTTCCCAACCACATGGCTTTGGGTTTCAGTTTCCATGTATGGTACCTTGAGCAAAGATCTTCTAGTTTGGGTCAATCAAAGCTTTGTGAGAAGATTTAGTAGACAGAAACTAAAAGCCCATCAAACATAATTTATATATATATATATATATATATATATATATATATATATATATATATATACAGGGGCTGGACAAAATAATGGAAACACCTAGCATCATAGCATCGTAATTATGAAATATCAATAAAACTGTCAAAAGCTTGTTTATTTTTGTTTTTTGATTTATTATTAGTGTTACTTAATATGTTTTGCTAAAACTGCTGTTTCTTTTCAGATATCACCAGAAAAAGGTAATTAAAATTCATTAAAATGACAGATTTATCAAACTTTCAAAGAGGTCAAATTGTTGGTACTCATATGGCAGGCGCTAGTGTAATGAAAACAGCCAAAATGTTTGGTGTATCAAGAAATACTGTCTCAAAAGTAATGACAGCCTTTGAGAAAGAGGGAAAAAACCTCTTCATCAAAACAAAACTCTGGAAGAAAACCAAAACTTTCAGATAGAGGCAGTCGGCCTCTTATGCAAATTGTTAGAAAGGAACACAAAAGTACAACTCCCAAAATTACTGCAGAGCTTAATGATCACTTCGTGAACCCAGTTTCCACAAAAACTGTTCACCAGTCACAGAAGGGGGATCACTTACACTAGAAACATTGTAAATAGGGAAGTGCTGTAACGGATGTGCTTAGCTTATACTTTCACACAATAACTTAATATATACTTATATTATTAATAAATATAACATGAAGGATAATAGAATTTTTCATTAACCAAAATAGTGCAAATTAAACAATTTTGATTAAATGATAACCATTCATTGGATGATATTTAAATTATCCATGAATTTTCTCACAGGTCAAGCTAATTATTATCAAGTCAAGTAGAAAGTTACATAAGTGACTAAAGAGCCAAGAGCTTTATGCATGGAACTCATCACAGGATTTATATATATATATATATATATATATATATATATATATATATATATATATATATATATATATATATATAAATATATATATATATATAAATATATATATATATATATAAATATATATATATATATATATATATATATATATATATATATATATATATATAAAGTATGAATTTTAAAGTACTTATGTATTTACTTATACAGCCAAATGTTAAATGAGGTTCATTATATAATATTTATATTGTCATTTTGCAGTTGAATAAGTATCTTTCTTTTACACATTTAGTGAAACTAAACCATCACATGTGGGAGAGAGTAAGTTCAACTTTTGAAATTCCCAAAAATATTTTCTGACATTTATTAATCATATCATGTTCTAGTTTAATTTGTGTTTTAAATGTTCAGTCTTTCTGTCTTTACAGATCACTTAAAAATCATGTCAGTACAATTACTACTAAGAAATATTTCAGTATACATAAGTAAGGATTACTTTTTGTACCCAAAGCAGTTCACACATCAAATGAGGGGGGGGGGGGGGGTAAAGTCAACTAAGTCAATGACAATAAACTAAACCAACTTGAGTAATTTTGTAACTATTAGTAACATGATCTAACTGGAGTGTGTGTGTGTGTGTGTGTGTGTACATGTACAGAGAGAGGAGAGAGGGGGGGGGGGGAGATTAATTAGCAGAAAAGAAGACAGGGTTCTACTACCATCTGGGAAATGGTTAGGCTTCATATGCAAAAAAGGAGTATGTAGGAATTCCATACAATATACCAGATTTGAACCATCGTTATGCAAGAGGTGTAGTGGGATCACAAGCAGAGTGATAGAGAAGGACTCTGTTTGTAGGAGATACACATGAGTAGTGAGCTGTAAAAACCACCATGAAATGAATTCTAGGTGACCTAACTAGAAGTGAAGGAAGGTATTTCTAAAGCTAAACAGCCACAATAAGAAAACAATATAGAAAGATCAGGGAACTTAATTGGCACTAAAAGGATTCAGTGTCTGAGCTAAAGGGAACATTGTACAATACTTGAGCATAAAGTTTGATATCGGTTAGTTATGAAACAGAGGCATTGAATGCAAAGGATGTGTAAAGGCTGGAAAAAATGAGGCAGGCATGCTATGTCGGATGTGTGCCGTTACTGTGCATGAATGACAACACAAATGAACTGAGAGATAACAGAGTAGAAGGCAAATTAGATATAGTTTGCAACAGGGAAGACACAATGGCATGCAAAGGACGATGATGATGATGATAAAGTATGAATTTTAAAGTACTTATGTATTTACTTATACAGCCAAATGTTAAATGAGGTTCATTATATAATATTTGGATAAGAAAGACTTTAGTCTTTCTTATCCAAATGTCATGTCTTTTGTCATCTTATCCAAATGTCATGTCTTTTGCATATGATCCTTCCTAGTGGAAAGAACATATGCAAAAGAAAGATAGAGGAAGACGTAGAAGAAAGTCTAATCTCAGAAGGACGAACTTCATAAAGACAAAAGGAAAGGACAGAGACAAGTGACATGACACTAAGCTGGAGAAGACTCATACAATCTATCCAAGTATGGATGAACAGACATAAAACATTATGATGGTGTGTGTGTAATTATTTGGAAGCCTTTAACTGTGGGAGGAAGTTTTTAAAAATGTAAACACATTCAAGCTATATCTTTGATGTTTGAAGAAAAAGGAGATTCTTGATGAATTTATTTCATGGTTTGTTGACTGGTTATCAGAAGAGATATGCCCTGACTCTGTCCCCACCACAACCACCACCTCTGACCTATCCTCTCTGCCATTGAAAGTATAGCATATTCAGAAAATAGAAATCAAACTACCCCTGCAGTGAATAACCTAATTAGAATAATTGTGCTTTTGGCTACTCATCATTAATTAAATATATATTTATGCACAACACAGACACATATGTATGCGTTTATATACATCTGTGCTTGACAGACAGATATACTAATAAGTAATATATACACACAAAGACAACACACACAATTGTATGTGAGTCTAAGAAAAATGCTTCTGTATAACAAAAAATCCACTATGAGCATGTTTAAATAGTGTAGTAAGATTTCAAAAGGAAAGAAACAGACTAAATGGTAAGGCAGTGAATGAATGAATGAATGAATGAATAAGTGAATGAGTGAGTGAGTGAGTGAAAGTGAGTGAGAAGAAACATAATAGCAAAAGGAAGAAGAAATGGGATGGGGTAGGAATCGGAAATTGTATTGACACAATATTAATGCAGTAGTAATATTGTAATGCCTGAGTAAAATGCAGAATATGACAAGAACTGGAACAGTAATGAAAGTTAGAGAAGTGGAAACAGTTTTATGGATTGATCAGTGATCTTCTTGACAATCATTCCAGTATACAGAATTGGTCTATAGTTGCCATAACAACAGGTTAGCATAGACTTATATCGTAGTGTGTAAGTCATTAAGCAAATTATTACAGATCCAGATAACCAGAATTCTATTGAACAGTTTAAAAGTGTGCAGCATCATTAAAAGTTCAGCAGAACTCTTGTAGGAACCTTCAACAAGAGGGTCACTTCAGTAACGAGATTCATCATGGGTAGTTGATGGATGCTCCAAAATATCACCATTAGGTAAAATTGGAATGTTACCACTGCAGGTTAGAACTGATCAACAACTTCTCAAATTACTTAAATGAAAAGAAGTAAACAAAAATAGAACTTTTTTTTATTTTTGCATTTTTCAGAAGACAGCAGTATGACATTCAGAAAGAATCAATCATATCGACATGGGTGGAGAGTCAATATAGTGTAAAGAACATTGAGGAAAAAAAGGGATTTAATCAAGAATTTATGTTTTTGTTTGAATTTTCTGAAACATCATGTTATGAGTCATAAGGAAATTGAACTTCTGTTAATCCTACAGAAGGGATTTTCAACTGCCTACATACACATGGTACTTACATAGAGCTAAGTAAACTGAACTAGTAATAATTGTCTTGCCCATTGCATATCTGTAGATTAAATATGAACCACTGCCTAATCAGATGGTAGCATGACTGCCTTTAAACCTGGCCAGCTTTAACTCTGAAAGTGTTTGTATCATTTCAGTGTCATATCGTACTAAATTTATCCAAGTAATGTTGCACAAGATCCTTCATGCCCAGAAGCTTTATTCAACAGAATAGGAAAACAACCTTACAAAGACTTCACCAAATGTAAGCATACAAAATGAATGTAACACTATAACAATAGCACAACAATAATCAAGTTCAAAAATCATAATAAAAATGTATACAGGATTAAAAAAGACATATTTTCTTTTGTGCTGGATATATCACAATATATGTACATATCATATGCACCTACTCATAGATGTATAATTGCATTCATACAAACATGCACTCAACTGCATGATAAGCTGGCCACTGAAAAGTCAATGATTCATCTCTTACTACCAATGTTGTGCTGTGTTTCTGACCAAAGCACTTGGCTCATACAAGATCTGCTCACTTAGCTACACAGAAAGAAGATTCATAAATACAGAGTAGGTCTGTTGCTATTGCCAGCACTGTAAAAATAATATTCAAGCTCTCCTAGGAATCTGGAAAAAGTATTACAATATAATATGGCATTTACTTCTTCAAGAGATCTTGAAACTACAAGATTATTGAGAGTCCAAAGTTCCTGTAATGCCTTCAAAAGTATTTAAAAACAATATGTTGCCTACAAGTGTATATCATGAATATGGGACATTTAAACACACATTGACTATTTCAGACACTGTTAAACATAATATAGAGTATGTTAGTGGTACATCATTATAAAATTCGTATCCTTTCACTGGAACAAAGGACAAAATACTTGTACAATTACAGAAACCTGCTTTCTTACAGGAGAAATTGTTATTCTTGATTGTTTACCCTAAAGTCAGCTCTGATCAGGTAGATCTACAAAGATGTTCAATTTGTAACCATCTCATCTCATACATTATCTTTTTTTTGTACCCCTTTTTTCTTATCATTTTAGCACATCTAGAACTACTATATCCAATTCATCACTTTTCTAGCAGTTGGTAAAATGTAATTTTGACAGAAATTTGAGTTATTTCTTGCAGGTGAAACACAGAAACCCCTTCTTGTGGCATAAAAAGAAACGTTTCCTCCAAATGCAAAGAAAATAATAGCATCTAAATGATAAATACAAGTAAGTCATTCACTCAGCAAAACAGCAAAGACATTGTAGAAATTCTCAGAGTTACATTCTACTCATACATGTGTATGTACATGCATGTAGATACATAGACATCTATAAATATATGTATTAAATACATGAAAATAAATGTAAGATATTTTAGGAAGTTCAGCTTGTAGCTCTCACTACTTGGGATTATCTGAAGTCTGAAGAAATTGTTATTTTTCAATTGAAAACTTAGTCATTCATAATTACTAAAATTAAATAATAATAAAAACACAGGAAAGCATACATACAAATGAATAAAAAGGTTTAGATGGCTTAACTCTTAGAAAACAAGCCTAGTCACATTATTACTGACTTTCACCAAGGAAGTACCTCCTCAAAGTATTGGGTTCTTATACAACATAAAACTTGAAACATTGGTAAGGAAATGAGATACAACATTCATTGTTCTAACTGAAATGGCGAAAACTAGAAACTGAAGGCAGTTTGTGAGGATAGTTCTTTAGACATTAACATTTGTTTTTTTGTTTTTTTAATCTACAAAATTTCATCTCCTTCAATAGTTAAAGAAAAACTAAGCATAAGCTAATTTTGGTAAAGAAATTGCTCATATCCAAGAAACTTATTATCTTTAGAAAGAATAAATGACAAAGTTGATCACAATACAAAATCTCCAAAACATATAACATCCAATATAGTCAGCAAAGCCTAACCCTGCATTGAGCAATAATAGAGACGGGTGAAATGTGTCCATGAAGTTTAACAATAAGAAAATGAAAAGTGGAAACATCATTTATGTACACAACACATACAGACAACTAGAACAATTAAATATTTGTAATTTTGAGATAAGGTGTAGCCAGTATAGTAAATTAACAATCAAGCTATTAATCTATTTGTGCATACAAGTATACATATGTTATTATTTACATAGCATTTAAGGTAGCAAGCTGGTAAAATCATAACTGTGCAGGACAAAATTCTTAATGGCATTTCTTCTGTCTCACATTCTGAGTTCAAATTCACAAAGGTTGACTTTGCCTTTCATCCTTTCAAGATTTATAAAATGAGTACCAGTTGAACCTTTGGATCAAAGTAACTAACTAGCTTCTTCGCCACAGATTTCAGGCCTTGTGCTTTAGTAGTATTTCAAAGCAGATAGACATCAACTGCCTCAAAGGTTTATGAGAGGGTTCAGCAACTTCTTTTAGTAATGCTTGACATATGATTATTTTACATCTACTCATTGCCATATGTATATCATAGATCTTACATATAGAAATGAGCCCAACTGTGTCCCCACCACATCTCAATGCTCAATGACCCACAAATACATTAAATTTGAAGACTTTTTAGGAAAGGTATGAGGACCAACAGGTCCAACCTCTGGTCTATACTTTCTTATACATGTTTTGGTGTCGGAGTAACTTGACATACAAACGTTTAAGAGGAACATTAATGACACTAATTTTACTGTCCTCAGAGAACCTGTGAAGAACATGAGCACCACCCTTGCTTACAAATCCAGCAAGTAAAGAGAAAAAATTATTACAAGTCAAAAAATCAAATCAATGGAAGTTCTATTTAGTTGCATGACTTTATAAAAATAGCTGCCACAACTCCTACAATTTTATTGTACCAGGTGCATTAGATGGTATAGTTCAAGATACACTAAGTATGAATATAAGACAGAATGGTCATTGCTGGAAACATTTGATCAAAGATTTATTCAGTCAGGACTGATTTGGAGCCAAACAATAACTCATCACAGATTAATTGTAGACTTCATAAAAAAAAAGAGAAAAAATGCTTTGCAACCATGCAGTTTTGAGTTCAGTTCCACTGCATGTCACCTTGGGCAAGTGTCTTCTATTATAACCTTGAGCCAACTGATGCCTTGTCAATGAATTTGGTAGACAGAAACTGTGTGGAAGCTTGTTTGGAAGGCAGCAAGCTGGCAGAAATGTTACCCTGCCGGGTGAAATACTCAGCAGTATTTCGTCTGCCGTTACGTTCTGAGTTCAAATTCCACCAAGGTCGACTTTGTCTTTCATCCTTTCGGGGTCAATAAATTAAGTACCAGTTACGCACTGGGGTCGATGTAATCGACTTAATCCCTTTGTCTGTCCTTGTTCGTCCCCTCTATGTTTAGCCCCTTGTGGGCAATAAAGACATAAGGAACTGTGTGGAAGCTTGTTCTGTGTGAGTGCCCCCCCCCCCACCTCCCACTGCTTGACAGTCGATATTGGTTTGTTTAGGTCCCTGTAACTCAGAGATCTGGCAAAAGAGACCGGTGCCCCAGTGTGCCTGCACTCCAATGACTGAAACAAGTAAAAGATAAAGATAAATGTTTGAGACAAAACTAAACTCTTCTCAAATTATTATTTACTGATGCAGTATAAATATACATACAGTAATGGAAGAAAGATGGGTATTTGAAAATAAGAACTTAGCTTTTATGATATATTGAAGAGATACCAAGCACAATCCTGATAAAGCAACATGTAAAAGAAACTAGTCATGGTTTCAGTTTTCTTACGTTTGCTTCTTTATTTCTTTTTAGGAGTTTTTAGAGGTGAAGAAGACTGAAATAATGGCATTCACTAAGAGGTCATACATTTTTGGTTACTGCACCAGATGAGCTGCAACAAGGCCTCCTTAATAGCATTATAATTACCATAGCAGCATAAATATTAAAATCACTACAATATATGCACAAACTTGATATTTAATGGAGGACAGATGATTATTTCAGTTTTAGGGATGTATTTAAAACTTTAGTATCTTCTGATCATATTGTTCATTTGGGAGATATGGTTATCTATAGAGGTCAGCCATATTAGTTGATTGTAGTAATGGTAGAGTAGCAATAATAGTGCTTATCATCATCGTCATTTAATGTCCATATTCCATGTTGGCATGGGTTGGACAGAATAGAAAACAGATAATATTAACTGCAGATTAATAACAGACCTAAAGCATGGCTTTTAATACTTCAAGGTGACTTATAGGTCCAAGTATACCAAGATAAAATTTGGTCTGCAACCAGACTATCATGCAATGACTGGGAAGCAGCATAGCAGTCAGAATATTCTGCTGTTCTTCTTCACTTCAGTCATGAATGATCAAAAGTTCCAATGGCTATGGTAACACAGACATATAAGTTGAACTGTCAGTACATGATAATTTCAATTCATTGATATTTATTGGAGATGGTTGGCACAGAATTTGGGGCCTATTTTGATTTTTCAGCTTTATTGGCATAGCTACCTGTTTATCTTCTTCAGGTGGTAAATATAACGATTTTAGGACATTGTTGTAAAAGTATAGTGGAATATTATTAATGTGTCTAGGTGTTTATAGGTTATTACATACGTAGATGAGTGTTAGAGAAGGCGGCAGCTATAACACTTTGAAAACTGGAGTATATATATATATATATATATATATATATATATATATACACATATAGAGCAAACAGCTAATAGGTGGATACTAATGACCAAACATCAAACTCTTATTTTGTTTTATTATATTTTGTGTTATTTCCCCAATATATTTCCACTTTCATTATTGAAGTACTTCAAATTTGTGCTTACTAGTGAATCTGTTGTTATGTTACAGAAGTGACTGTTTAGTTTCCTTTTAATAGCACTTTGAATTATCATCATTAAATAAGTAATAATTAAATGAATGTATCAACATTTTGCTGTGAAGCACTATACAACAGTATAGATTTACTCAACAAGGTATGATTTTATTTATTCAGAACTCTTACACATCACTAGCAAGTATCTAATGCATCTGCAGATGCAGTACAAATCATGAATAGGTTGCAGAGATGTGACAAAAGACCTTGATTGTAATAAATAACAAACGTAATAAAGAGAATAATTGATTAAGAGCTCATGCATTTATTAATTGGTAAATTGATAAACAAACATGACTTAGCCACTACACTTAGCATCCTTTGATCAGCTGAAGGTAACTGATCTACCTTGTATTCTTTAATCTGGGGAAGGTAGCTTCTACAACTATCATTTATCAATCTAGAGAAGGTTTCTGACAGGGTACCATGATTTGTAGTTTAGGGGATACTAATAAAATTAGGCTTATGAAAGTTATGCAAATAATGTACAGAGATACTGTCAGCAGGGTGAGAGTTGGTAATGAGTTCAATGATGGATTTAACATACATTTAGATAACCTTCAGGTAGGACTAGCTGTACATAAGAAATGTATACTCAGGTCAGGTGTAGGAGCATGTGCCATTGCAGCATGTTGCTGCACACACCATTTGTATGTTCCCGGATCCTCTCAGGCAACCAGTAGAGCAGGGTCCCAGTCAGTCTCGTCTCTATGAGACACCTCCTCATCTGTCATGACCATGTGGTTGGCCAACATAAGCCATCAACCCAAGCAGAACCTCAGTGAAGAGTTGCATGGCCAAACAGTCTGAGCTAGCACTCCAGATACAAGTGACAGGACACATCCCAGTTTCTGAGTAGAGTCATTAGTTAGTTATGAAATCTAACCAATGGTAACCCATAATCCAATGTCCTGGTACCAAAGAAGTTCATGTGGCTCACAACTATAGAACAAGACAGAGAGGACTATAAACCTAAACACATGCACCTTTTGTCCCCCTGCTCAGATATCAGCAGCACAAAACACTGTGTATACTGATGGCTTAATTTACATAGGCAAATCTGTTGAAGATTTTAAAGAAATTTGAAGAAATTCCAAACATCAAAGCAAAACTTAGGACCAACACATCTCAAAGTAAACCAAGCAAAGACAAAGGTTTTAGTTTGTAGACCCTACTGATATCAGGGAAATGGCAATGCTTAATATGTAATAAAGAAGTAGGTAAGAATTCTATACAGTGTTCCTGATACAATCTATGGGTTTGATGTGATCAGAAGCAGAGAAGGAAGTCTTTGTATATGGCAACAGCACTTAGCAGTTAGAGCTACAAAAAATAATTTTTTCCAAATACTTGGAAGGCTCAAGAAATAGTTGATAGCTTTTGTTACTTAGATGGTTCATTTATCAGCTGAGGTGGGTACCCTGAGCACATGGTAGCCAGAGTAAGAATGGGGTGAAAAAGTTCAGGGAGCTATCGTCTCTGCTAGCAACAAAAAGATTTTCTTTCTTTCTTTCTTTCTTTCTCTTTCTCTCTCTCTCTCTCTCTCTCTCTCTCTCTCTGTGAAAAGAGTAAATTGTATGATGCTTATGAACAAAGCATAATGTTGCATGGTAGCTAAACAGGAGCATTGGATGCTGGTGATATGTGAAGGCTGAAAGAAATGCAATGAACAATTTCTGTTTGATGTGTAATAATAATGTGCATGAATGAGAAAGCTGAGAGAAAACTGCATACAAAAGGAACCACATGCATTGTGCAAAAACAGGACACTGTGTTGGTACTGATATGATGTATATGGAGGATTACTGTTAGGTGAAAGAGTACCAAGTAATCCAATTGGAGGGGAAATCCCAGGAGAAAAAAAAGTATGCAAAGAAATGGTGAAAACTGTTGCCATTACTTTACTGCTCTTCCTTTTACTTGTATCAATTATAATTCTCTTTTGACTTTGTTTATTCTAATATATTTTTATAGGGATTTTTGAGTTTTTTTAATCATTTGTTTTTACATATATGTTTTTGTGTGTGAGTTTTTTTAAAAGATGGATATATGCTTGTTGTGTGTCTATGTTAAAGATGGATATATGCTTGTGTGTGCTTAGTTAAAAGTAGTTTTTGTATGGGTCTGTGTCTGCATGATAACACTTACATATTTGTGTAAATGCTTATATGCATGCGTAAGCGTATAAGTGCGAATGTATGAAGCTATAGATGCATATATCAATAGATATGAAACAAACGTGTCTGTTTCTATATGTATGTGTATATGGGGTGGATTTGTCACATTTTACTAAACGCACAAAATACAATGCATGTGAATGTTTATAATGTGTGTGTGTGTGTGTGTTTGCATGCATGCGTGTGCTTAGTATATGTTAGACTATATGTATGTGTGTGTAGATGCAAACATACATGTGTGTGTATACAATCACACTCATTTCCACAACTGAGCATGTGTGTGTGTGTGTGTGTGTGTGTGTGTGTGTGTGTGTGTGTGTGTGTGTGTTCAGTTATTTATATGTGTTAATCTCTGTATTGTGTTAGCATTTGTATTTTGTGTACATGTATGTAGGCAAAAATTCTACATGCCCATGCATAATACCATATCTTTTCATATTACATACACATTAATCAATTATATGAGCGATTTTAAATTTGTGTACCGCAATCCCATGACATTAACAGTATTTTTAAAACATTCAATTGATTTCTTTACTGAAGCTATAAATACACCTCCCAGAAAGTTTTGAATCCAGTTTCCACACAAAACTCTAGTCCCTGAGTAACTTCTAAATCATCTGAAAATAATAAAAATACACATACTCTATATAACATGTTGAGTTCACTTTTCTTCTATTTGGAAAAACAAGACCTATACATTCATTCATTCATGTAACATTAGTTGAGTTTGAATGGAGAGTTATTTGAGACAAGATTTTACAGAGGGATGATCTTCCTGTTGCTAACCTTTATCCAATTTTTTTCAAGTAACAGATTTCGTCATTCATCTGGTCCTTGAAAGTGTAGAGCAACAGTTACAATGTCAATAAGGAGCACTAATATCAGCACCACTTAGCTCAAGGGACAAGCATGTAATATAAAATATTCACTCACATTTGCACACACGTGCGCACATATATATACATTTAGATATCATCATCATCAATGTTCTCTTTTCTATGCTTGCATGGGTCAGATGGAGTCCATTTGAGGCAGATTTTCTACAGCTGGATGTCCTGCATGTCGACAATCTTCATCCTTACACGTTTCCAAGCAAAGTTATACCTCCCTGTGGCCAGGCATGTGCTTGCAAAATTTTGGAAATGAATGATACTGCCTGTGTGTCATTGACACTCACAACTGTCATGCAATGTCAAGACAAAGAGACACAAACACATACACACATATATTTACACACACACACATACACTCTACATTTGTGCTTCTTTTCATTTTCCATCAACAAAATTTACTTACAAGACTTTGATCAGCCCAAGGCTAGAGTAAAACCCGAAAGGATGAAAGGCAAAGTCAACCGCGTCAGAATTTGAACTCAGAATGTAAAGACAGATGAAATACCACTAAGCATTTTTCCCAGCATGCTATCATTTCTGCCAGCTCACCACCTTTGGATGGATAGATGTATTAACATCTGTTTTTATACTTAGTAATAATAAAAGCAATTTTACATTAATCTGAAAACTTACTCCATACTTTTGTACAGTACAAATTTAGTATTCTTTAACAAGTATTAACAGTGACTTAAAAGTTTCATCAGCTAAGTCAGCATCAGACTGTGGTGCATTAAGTTAATCTTGGCTTTATATAGACTCTGTTGAGATATAATTTTCTGGGAGTTCAGTTAAATGGTAATTAGGTTGAAGAGTTGGTAGTAAAATATATATATATATTTATATATATATATATATATATAATTAGATTGGAGCCTGGTGTTGCCATCTGGTTTCACCAGTCCTCAGTCAAATCGTCCAACCCATGCTAGCATGGAAAGCGAACGTTAAACGATGATGATGATGATGATGATGATGATATATATATATATATATATATATATATATATACACACTTCCACTAAACTCCCTTAAATGGCATTGGCCAGCCTGAGGCTATAGAAGATGCACAATGTGCTGCACAGAGGGATTGAACCCAGAACCACATACATGCAAAGTGAACATCTTAACCACACCGCCAAGGTCCTTATATATATTTATATGTAAGTATATATTGTGATTCTCAATAACATAAAATTAATTTCTTACTCAGCCTGGGTGTTAACCAGCGTATCAATTTCAAAGATAATTTTTGTGTACATTGATTTCACACTTCCAATAAGGAAACTAAAGAGATAATGGGTTTGCTCTTAAAGTCAAATATTGCAAATAAATAAGGTTACCCATCCATAGTACTTGAACCAAATTCATCATCATCATCATCGTTTAACATCCGCTTTCCATGCTAGCATGGGTTGGACGATTTGACTGAGGACTGGTGAAACCGGATGGCTACACCAGGCTCCAATCTGATTTGGCAGAGTTTCTACAGCTGGATGCCCTTCCTAACGCCAACCACTCCGAGAGTGTAGTGGGTGCTTTTACGTGCCACCCGCACGAGGTCAGTCAGGCGGTATTGGCAACGGCCACGCTCAAATGGTGTATTTTATGTGCCACCCACACAAGAGCCAGTCCAGGGGCACTGGCGACCATCTCGCTCGAAAGTCCATTACACATGCCACGGGCACAAGTGCCAGAAAGGCGACGCTGGGCACAGGTGCCATCCCGATTTCACTTGCCCCAATAAGTCTTCGCAAGTTGAGTTTCGTGTCCAATGAAGGAGACGACGTTGGCATGAATGCCAGTCGTCGAATTTAGTTCGGTTTCGATTTCACTTACCTCAACAGGTCTTCGCAAGCGGAGTTTAGTGTCCAAGTCTAAGTAGAGCACTGCTGATATAGAATTTTATGGGCTATCATATACAACTGCCAATCAGCAGATAATTGTATGTTCTTTAGTATGTTTAACTTTTATGGATAAGGCCATGCTGGAACACTGAAAGTATTACCTTTAATACTCAATGATATTTTGTTTTGATGATTTATTATTTGTATATTGATAATAGATATAAAGACAATGCTTGGTTCGTAGCCCATTATATTCCATACAGTTACAATACTGTTTGTATTTCATCAGACAATATCTCTCACCAATATATTTCACTTAAAATAATTTGGAAAAAAACATTGATGAAGTGCAAATATATTTTGATTAAGATAGAAACGTTATTGTATTCTTCTGTATTTTTCATTTAGGATCCTTTTTAAATATATGTATGCTTACAGGTTGGTGATCTCCAACAAAAATCTATTCTTAATAGTTTGCTAAATTTGATACAAGCAATCCAACAGGATATAGTTGATTTTTGTTTTTCCTTTTTTTTTTCTTTTTTATCTTTGTGATAATTAATTAATTGATGTATCAAATAAAAGCAATTGTTACCTCAGCTAGCTCAAAGAAAATGAGATATTTGGTAGGTATATACTATATATAAAATTAATGAAGTAACCACGAAAGAAATGTTTTTAACAATCCAAAAGAAAGAGGCGGGGAATAATTCAATGCTTCAGGGGGGGGGGGGATCCTGAACTGATTTACTAATTATTGAAATAAGCAGTGTGCTCAGCCAACAAATATATTTCTACTTAGTCAGTCATCCAGCTCAACATGTGGTTTTAGTGGTTGAATTTGAAAGTAAAAAGGTTTCTTTTTAAACTGTCACCTAAAAACCATAGAAAGAAGTCAGTAACAAAATTGTTGAATAGGCACCTTCCACTAATATCATGACATTGACTCATAAGACTCCAGAAAAACAAAAGAGAAACCCAAAGATTCAAAAGCCTGAAGCCCAGGCAACATCACAATGTGCATATGCACCTATGCAGACTCTCAAATGCTTTAGAAAGACTCACCATTGGTATCATTCACACTCATATTCACCTCTCTAAATCAGACCACTACATTCAGAAACCACATACCTTATGAACTTTACACAGATACATGATGGCTTCAACAACAACAAAATTTTCTCATCTTTGATCTCATTGTTTGTTTACACCTGAGGTCTCGGATATGAAACATCACAAGAAAATCAGTTCTGGCTATAATTTCTATAGAAAATCTATAGAGATGACCTTAACATGCTGGAGTGTGTGGTAAGGTCATTAGCTATGTAAAGCATGGTATATCTTAAGCAACTAATATATGGATCACTACTAGTCATTCAGTCAAGTATTTTTATACCTTAGATATGCTTAATTAGAAATAATTTAAGGTTCCACATCATTAAAAACCTACTCAATGAACAGACAAAAATTTTCTTTGACAAATTTTTTATCATCTTGAAAATTTAGATCATACATGTAAGTTCTAAGTCATAAGATATAATGAAAATATAGGAAGAATAGTTATAGCTAGAATGCCAATAAAGCAGTTCTTTGAGCAATTACTTCCATGCATGTGGTCCATTAAAGCAGATTTGATCAATGCTACTCAACAGCAACAACAATAATAATCTTACAAAGTTACACAGCTGAAGCATTAATCCCAAATGAATTCTCTGAGTGGTTGGCGTTAGGAAGGGCATCCAGCTGTAGAAACTCTGCCAAATCAGACTGGAGCCTGGTGTTGCCATCCGGTTTCACCAGTCCTCAGTCAAATCGTCCAACCCATGCTAGCATGGAAAGCGGACGTTAAACGATGATGATGATTTGCTAGATCTTGATAAATACACAACTAATTCTACAGGAATTCAGGGTAGAGATGTTTAAAAACAAAATGTGCTTGTTTCTTATTTTATATTTGGAAATAGATTATACTGAATATATTACATACACAGAATTAGAAATAATACATTACCAAAAATTTTATCAAAGATCTGAAATTTACAACAGAAGCCATTTTTGTTTTATGGTTCCAATTCAGCTTTAGAACAAAACTTCTGATAATGTCAAATGTAAGTGATTATTCAGTTTGAAATTACATTGTACAGATGAAACTTTTAACTGCAATTTGTCCCTTTGATTTGATTCTGATAGAAATAACTTAAATAAGAACCTATTTTTCTATCTTCAAATCATTTAAAAATGTTTGTGCATTAAAACAAACAAAATATACCCTTATATTTGTTGACAGGTAAGTAAACAGAGTAAAATGGATTTCAAAAACATCAGAAAGTAAAGAGTACAAGGAAAAAAATATGATGTAACAACAGTCAATTATTGGATATATCCCACTTTATGTCTCAACTGATTTATTAACTATGTCACACTGTGGTGTTACCGATCAAGTACTCTGTCAGAATCAATTCTAATTTTTACTAGCTGAGTGGACTGGAACAAGGGCCCAATATGCCTTCTAGACCAAGAATCAAAGAGCCCAATTTCCATATCACTAAGCCATGTACATTATCAAAATAAATTTCTGAATATCTGGTTTCTAAAAATGAAACGGGTTTCAAAACCCTAGTGAGTCTACTATTCATGTACACTTATAAATTCAAGAGCTCAAAAGATAAATGATCAAATCAATATGATCTTCTGAGGGAAACACAAGTAAATTAGTAATTATCAGCCATTTTAGTATTTCATGATGCTTATGAGCAGGATACTTCCTTCTGTGAACTTCAATGCATCTAACTGCAAACAATGGGAACTGATCTTTTGACAATGTGACTTAACAACAGACTGGCTATATGGATATTTGTCTATCATCAACTTAATGCTACTGAATCTGGAGATATGAACTGTATTACGAGCTTATGACTCACAAAAACAACTATCACTATTGCCTGTGGAAATTATAGTGAAGATCTGTTACACCTGAAAAACTAATCCTGATGGAAATCTGAAATGTTGGATATGATCACATTCACATCTACAAATGTTCAGGCAATGTCATTAAGAAGTTTGCTTCAGAATCATAAGGCTTAGGGTGCATTCTGACTGCATTGTACTGTCTGACTGGTGTCTCCCACTATGCCCATGGGCTGGTCAATAGACAGAAACTCTAAAAATCTCATTGTATATATACATATATAGATGTAAACACACACACACACACACACACACACACACACACACACACACACACACACACACACATATATATATACCCTCAGTGGCATCACATCTGTCAGTCTCAAAAGACCATGGATCTGCATGTAGAGAATTATGTGTCAGCTACTAACGGCAGTGCAGTGAATGCTGTGACTGTACAGGCCCACAAGAGAGTGGCTGTCTTAAATGCAGTGACAGCATTTGAAGATACTCTCCTACAACACTACTGCATTTTCCTTCCATCGAATACAGATGTATGCATTTGAGTTTTCCCCTTGACTCAATATATGCATGCTGATTAAAAAAGTCACAGTTCATACAAACGGAGTCATTCTCTATAACCTTCAGTGAAAACACATTTGTCCATTGAACTGTTCATTGTTTGAAGGACTAAGGTAAATATCACCTTGCTTAGAAACAGATGAGGGTTGGTGACAGGAAGAGCATCCAACCATATAGAATTTACCTCATTAAAGTTCATATGATCCATGCAAACATGGGAAAGTGGATGTTAACATGATCAAGCTGATGATAGATGTGATCAACTAGAATACCATCAACTCAGAAGGAAAAAAAGTGGAAAATAACAAAATCATTATTTCAAAAACAGTTGGTGATCAATAATCTGTTTAAAACAGTTTCTCCAAACATTAAACTCATTTAAGATAATACAGTATTATCATACATTTTTTTCTAATCTTTTCTCTAAAGCTAATCCATGATTATATCAAAAACAGCTAATCATGGATTAGGAGGTTAATCAACACTAGTGAATTAGCAAAAGGGAATGCAGAAGCACCTCCCTATACTAGGTCATTATAATGGTATTTGGCTATCACATATCTCATGGTAACAGTCAGTTCAGCTGGAATCTATTTCTCTTTAAAATATCGTACACAATTATAATTTTGTACAAATGCTATTTTAGCTTGGGCCATTTTGTTTTTTTTATTGCAAAAGGATTTACCCTGGTTTCAAAACATATCTTTGCAACATTTTTAGTAAATAACTTAATAACACATGAAATTACTTTTTAGGCTGCTAATCTCATTTTTTGTGTTTTACAAAGCATTACATCTCAAATAGTTTGCTTCCTCTTTCTTGTCAAGTACCACGTTCATCTTATTAAAGTATATGTACTCAGAAAGAGATCAAAATTACTAAACTTCATTTTGCACAAAATTTTTAAAGTTTTGCCCAGGTTTGGTTATGGGATTATTCCAAGTAGATAACAGAGTCAGAAATCTGCATGAAATAAAAATAGCCATAAAACTAGTGACCATGCAACAGGTCACACCAAATTTGCAATGGTGATAATTTGTATGATCTTAACTTGAGAATGGACTCACGAACCTTTATTTCAAACAGGGTTCCTATACTCAACACAGTACATAAAAGTAGAGAAATCCCAAATAAAATAAATGATATCCAGTCATAACCTCAGTATACACACACACATATATATATAATATATATAATACATATAAATTTGTAATATCGTATCATATCGTATATATTTACCCACAATATGTTAAATCATACTGTATGTTTATATAATGTAATGTATTATCTTAAATTGTTACATATTTTTATACAACTTGGAAACTATGCGTGTTTATAAATATTTTTAAATAAATATTTTAAACATTCATGATATTTCTGAAGTTTATATCATTGTATATGCCTGTATACTTTATTTTATCTTACTTTTTAGACATTTTAGAGACTTAAAACTATATATTTTTTTATTCTAGAATGATTTGAACACACATACATATATATTAAATCTTGCATTGGATATATGGTATTGTTCCTGTGGTCTTCCACCCGGATGTATCCATTCTTACCATAATTTATATATACATATATATAGAATCCAAACAAAGCAGAACAAGAAAAAACAATAACGCAAGGATGTGGTACAATATATATATACATTATATATATATATATATATATATATATATATATACATATATACATACACATATATATATATATACATATATACATACACACATATATATATATATATACATATATACATACACATATATATATATATACATATATACATACACATATATATATATATATATATATACATATATACATACACATATATATATATCATCATCATCATCGTTTAACGTCCGCTTTCCATGCTAGCATGGGTTGGACGATTTGACTGAGGACTGGTGAAACCGGATGGCAACACCAGGCTCCAGTCTGATTTGGCAGAGTTTCTACAGCTGGATGCCCTTCCTAACGCCAACCACTCAGAGAGTGTAGTGGGTGCTTTTACGTGTCACCCGCACGAAAACGGCCACGCTCGAAATGGTGTCTTTTATGTGCCACCCGCACAAGCCAGTCCAGGGGCACTGGCAACGATCTCGCTCGAAAATCCTACAGGAGCCAGTCAGGCGGTACTGGCAACGGCCACGCTCAAAATGGTGCATCTCATGTGCCACCCGCACAAGAACCAGTCCAGGGGCACTGGCAACGATCTTACTTGGCTTGCCGGGTCTTCTCACGCACAGCCCATTTCCAAAGGTCTCGGTCCGTAGTCATCGCCTCGGTGAGGCCCAATGTACGAAGGTCTTGCCTCACCACCTCAGCCCAGGTCTTCCTGGGCCTACCTCTTCCACGGGTTCCCTCAACTGTTAGGGTGTGGCACTTTTTCACGCAGCTATCCTCCTCCATTCTCACCACATGTCCATACCAGCGCAATCGTCTCTCTTGCACGCCACAACTGATGCTTCTAATGTTCAGCTTTTCTCTCAAGATACTTACACTCTGACGGGTATTCACATTGACATTACACATCCAACGGAGCATACTGGCTTCATTCCTTGCGAGCTTACGTATGTCCTCAGCAGTTACAGCCCATGTTTCACTGCCATGTAGCATGGTTGTTCGTACGCATGCGTCATACAGTCTGCCTTTTACTCTGAGTGAGAGTCCCTTTGTCGCCAGCAGGGGTAAGAGCTCTCTAAACTTTGCCCAGGCTATTCTTATTCTAGCAGCTACACTTTCAGCGCACCCACCCCCACTACTAACTTGGTCGCCCAGATAGCGGAAGCTATCGACTACCTCTAGTTTTTCACCCTGGAATGAGATAGAAGTTGTTTCCTGTTTGTTTGCAGTCTTTATTGCACCTGAACATCTGCCACAAACAAAAACTAACTTGCTAGTTAACCTGCCTTTGATGTTGCTGCACCTCTTATGTGTCCATAGCTTGCACCGGGTACATCTTATAGAGTTACTACCTACTCCTTTTCTACATACTGAGCAGGGCCATCTACCTGAAGGGGTTTGTGCTTTATCTACCTTCCTACTTATTAGGATTTTGGTTTTAGCTAGGTTGACTCTAAGGCCCTTCAATTCTAGACCTTGCTTCCACACCTGAAACTTCTCCTCTAGTTCTGATAGTGACTCCGCAATTAGGGCAAGGTCATCAGCATAGAGGAGCTCCCAGGGGCAACCTGTCTTGAACTCCTCTGTGATTGCCTGGAGGACTATGGTAAATAGTCCTCCATATATACATACACATATATATATATATATATATATATATATATATATACACACACACACACACACACACATATATATATATATATACACACAAACACACATACACATATATACACACAGACACACACACACACACACACACATATATATATATACACACACACATAATACATATATATGAGCATGCAAACACACTCACATACACATAAATACATTACATAACTATAAAAGATATGACACCTGATGATAAAGGGAAATAAATCATATAAATTTGTATTCAAAGAAACAAGAGAGATCATATTAATAGTCTTCAGGTTCTGTGATATTTCCAATCTGAACCTTAAATTTCATCAATAGATAACAAACTCCACAATTATGAGTCCTGCCACCAGTAATGATAATATTCCTAAAATGGTAAAGTTTATCACTCATCATCACAGACCAGAGTTTATAGAACTGACAGGTCTCACTGAAATGTGTAGAATAGAAGCATCATTGTGATCTAGTTGAAATATTCTGTGGTAATTGTTATAATTGTGAATAACATACATAGGAAAGCTATGTAGAGAAACCGAAACAATTTTATATTTCTAATTTTGCATAGGAGAAGGATAACAAAAGCAATGTGTTGAGATTCTCGGCTTGTATCAGAGCCAAGATTCTAAAGCCAAATGGTTGATGTCCTGTGGGCATTTATTTAATCAAAAGGGATATAAAACCAAGCTGTATATAGCAATAATTATTAACAAAGGATGTTCCTCTATATCAGCACTATCAAATATAGTTAAGTGATTTTCTTCTTCCCTCAATATATATATATATATATATATATATATATATATACATATATATATGTATGTGTTTGATTCCAGCTAACCTTGATTATTTTGAAACATTTGAAAGTTTATTGGGGTGGGGTGTAGATTCTAGAGTTTTCAAGACTTACTTAAGACTTTGAAGCTAAGCATTAACAATATAATAATTAACTAGTCTTTCATCGAGAAACACAATATTAGCTTGTTGATAAATTAACTTCTGAACTCTTCCAATTGATTTACTCCGAAATATCAAGTCATCAATAAATCATATTTTTAGATTCCTGAAACCACATGAAAACCGTTTGCTTGCTGTTTGCACAATTTCATTGTTTATGACTTTTATTTCTTCTCTATTCAAACATAGGTTCAACTTCTGGATATAGAATTTTGTTAGGAAGAGACATAAAATATTTTGTAGCATCTGTCTGGTTCCTTTTTAATTCAGTAAAGCAGAAGAAAAAGGAAAGCAAAAATTATATAATAATGATAGAAACCTATCATTAATATTGAAATGTACAACTCTCAAATAAATATAATTACAGACACAGATGAGAAAAAGAAAATTATAAAAATATTCAAATCTTCAAAAACATATTTCCAATCTTTTAAGGAAATATTCTATTTCTGTTTCCAAATAATTTCTGTAAACTGTTGGGTGAGTTTATTTTGCTGTTGCATGCCCTTCCTAATGCCAACCAAATTTGTTTCCCATCCAATCAAACTGAAAAATGATGAACTCAATGCAATATCTAGACATGATTAAATTATCAAGACAAATAAATAACTTATTATTAAATAAAATAAAACTTATTAAATAAAATAATGTATTAAACAAATAAATAACTTATGGATCAGCAACTTAGCCACTCAAATACTGCATCATATCTCTGAAACTGTTGTTCTTAATCAGAATAGAAAGAAGATAAAACAAAAGAAATGCTTTGAGGCATACAATGAATCCAAGGAGAATGCTAAAATGAAAATCTCATTGGCTTAAAGCTTTCATGCAGCAAATGGCTATATTCTCTTTATGATTGATTTATGTTGCTGACAGCTAGATGATGTGAAATAGCTAACTAATCGAACTAGACATAGCCACAATTACCATGGCACTAATTTCAGTTTTGCCTTCGTAAATTTCCACAATGTCTATTCACATTTGTTCAAGCTTAATAACCTATTTTGTTGTTTCTGTGAAGTAGTGCTCCAACAATATAAATATTTCATCACAGTCATAAAAAAAAAACTAACTTCATGAAGGCTACAACTTCCATGCAACTATTATATATATATATATATATATATATATATATATGTATATATACAGTCTTGTTGGAAGAGAAGTGTGATGAGGCCCATGAATGGAAGCATGCCAGATATGAGAGCTTTCTGGAGGACAGCAGTGAGAAGGGATGGCAGGTATGCCTTTTCCTAGTCAAGGTTGGCTGTAGGGGATTTCCTGCTCAGTCGGCATAGAGGATGCTTACAATAATTGGAATGAAAGATAAGGAATGAAGGGTATGGCTGTGCATAGGATGGGAGAGGCAGCTGAATGAGTCTCTTGTTGGCTTTGAATTTAGAGAGAAGAGTTGAGCTGGAAGGAGGACATGAGGAGCAGTGACTTGGCCACCTCTGCTGACCCACCAACAGGAGGGTGTTACAGTTCAGGGTCATAACAGCTGATGAACGTTGGATACCATTTGATGACATCAATTCCTCCTGGCATTTGAAAATAAATTATCATCTTATTTGTATTTTATAGTATTATATTTGAAAACAAATGAATTGGTTATTTCAAAACAATGCTGTACAGCCTGAAAACTCATGGACCCTAACAGCAGAGATGTAGAGGAAACTGATAGCATGCCAATATAAAAGAGAAAGATCAATGCCCAGTGAAACACATAAAAACAGAAAGAAAACAAATGGATGAATGTAGACAGTATTCTTATCTTTGTAAAAAAACATGGATGTGTGAAAGATATTTTAGCAGAAGGACAGACAGCCATTGGACAAAAATCAAAAGGGAACAGTGACCAATGACAGGGTAAAAATGAATCCTTTGAAAGAGCTGGTGCAATGAGATCACCAAATCTTGGTCCACATCAACTGGCAACATCATGTGAGTGACCAATAAAACTCAGAATAATGAGGCTTTCATCCAGAAGTAGGTTAACAACAATTTCAAGACGGAATCTACTATATGTTTTTTGAGTGGTATGAAGACACACAAATAAAAGAATTATGACATTTGTTAGTATCAAGTTGGTGATTCTTTAGTTTAAGCTTGTTTGTACAGAGACCTTGTTGATTGATTTATAGCCCTACCTTTTTTGCCTATTTTGATGGAAGAAATAAATACCTGGTAGACTAAATTGAAAAAGATACTTAGATACTTAGGGATGCTGTTATACCATTTTGGTGAATGGAAAAATCACCTCCTTATAGGTGTTATTAACACACACACACACACACACACACACACACACACATACATACATACATACATACATACATATATACATATATATATATATATATATATATATATATATATATATGTATATATGTATATATTGAAGCATGAGCAATGAAAGCAGAAGATTTGCAACAATTAAACAGGAATGGGTCCAGTCTGGTGTATTGAATGTAAACTTACAAGAAAAACTAGAGACCAAATGAACTGAAAAGCAGTAGGTGTCAAAGATAATATAAACGAGTGAGATAACTATTCGAATACAAATAAATAATAGATATGTAATGACAATAAACTTCATCAACTTTGATATAATGAAAATATTCTGTATTCTCAAATTTGCCTGATTATCTTAAAGAATTCTGTATAATACAATGGAAGTGTAAAATTACAAACTATAAATACAGTTGTTGATTGCAAGACATTTCTATGATTCAAAGTTTTGACTACTAAAAGTTTTTCCCAATAATGTTTGCTATCAATTTACATTTTGTATAGTGTCATCCGTGATTTTCGAATTACACAGAAATATATACATGCCATCATTCATATTACAAAATCAGATGTTTGATGTGGGATGTGTGTATATGCCTGCAAATATGTAGGTGTATGTGTATATGTTGAAAAACTTGCAAAAATAGGAAGGTCAAGAGAGGAAAAGAGAAAGAGGAAGAATGATAGGCACCAAGAGTTAGAGTGTGAGAGACAGGCAGAAAAGAAAATGTAACTGAAGTGAGAGGCACTGACAACCACTAAATATACTGTTATGAAGTAAGTGGATAGAAGGGACAAACACAATGATAAGCATGATAGATTTAATCTGCTGCCCAGTCAGACACAACCATGAGAACTAGGGTAACTTAAGCACAGAAGTCCACTCATAGAGCAAGCATCCAGGTTAGATAACCAGTTTGAGAATACCTTCTTCCTTTCCTCCCTTCCTCTCATCAATCTATGTAAAAAGTTTGGGCACTGAACCTTCTCCTAACTAAGCAATAAAATATAACTGTACCACATGATCAAATAAAAAAAATATAGCCAATAAATCACATGATTAACAAACATAATACTTTTTTTTTACTGTTATTGTTTTCGATATATGCCAAGTTTTAATTATATTTTGTTGTTGGTCGAAATAGAAAAAGACAATAAACTATGATGTATTGATGCCAGTAGTACATAGTGATTACATAAAACTAGTGAAAATTTATAATTAAGTATACTTTTTTTCTTTTATCTGAGTTATACTTTGATGAAGATGAATTGAGATATACTCTGGTAAAACTTATTACAATATAGACTATGTCCTTAAGGGTGAACATTAGCCAGGTTGATTGTCCAGCCCAATTGATTTTGCATCTAACTCCACGTGATCAATTGCAATATGTTTATTAGCTAAAAAGAAGCTCGTTCTTTGGCCCACCTAGTGAAGTGGAGTAATAAAGAAATAAAATTTTGCTACAGGAAGGAATTCTAAATATATGAGACAGATCTTTCACTTTGTGTCCCTATTCCATGCAATTATTAGCTGAATAAATACATATAACTGAGGCTGTGCTTTACTGCCAGATGCCCTTCTTGTCAAGAACCTCTATCTGCTTTCTGACCAAAGATCCCCCCCTCCCCGGACTTATCTTCAAAAGTGCAGAGCTAGATTTCTTGACAGAGCATGACAACATAACATCACTATTTTTGTCTTTCTGCAGAGTGTTTTCATATGAACATTCACTTATGCAAACATGTATTTATATATATTATGAGCTCCCCATGCAGTTTCTGTCAAACAATTCCAATCAAAGAGCATTGATTGGCTCAAGGCTATAGTGAAGGACACTGAACCAGAGTACAACGCACCTCAATAGAGATGAAACCACATGATTATGAAGCAAGCTCCACATCCACACAGCCATGTCTTCTTTAATATGGCATATCAGAATTTCGTTTCTGTTTTATTTCTCACTTGAGACTAGTATCACAATCCTGAATTATTTATAATGATCTCTAATTACTTGTTGAGCAGTAAGATAATGAGCTGAGACACACTATTGAGTTCATGTGTGACTTTTTATAGAAATACACACACATATGTGCACATACATACAAACACACAAACATTTATATGCTTTGATATGTGTCCATATAAACATGTGCGTCTCTTCTTTCTCCTTCTCATTGTCCCTTCAATAATTTTATTAATTCCTCTGCATTACGCAACAAATTTTACAAAAATAAACACAAATGTATTTATTGCAGAAAAAGAAAAAAATTATTCTCGCATATTTAAAACTTGCATTAGTACCTATAATATTATGTGTATATATAAATATAAACAAACATTTGCTTTTTATAAGTGTCGAAATGTGTATTGTAAGACACAAATAAGATGATAATTTATTTATGAATGCAGAAATCCCATTAGAACAGTAGAAACACTGGGAAAATTACTCTTACAAAGCAGAAAAATTTATCAACAACCAGCCATGGAACTCGAACTCACATCCCTTGAAGATTCCAGCCAAGTGCTTTACCATTAAGCTAAACTGGTCACTGACAAATCTATCTGCAATTTTAGTCTTCAAGAGATGTAGGTTTGAGTCCCATGGCTGGTTGTTGACAAATTTTTTTGTTATGTAAGTGTAATCTACCCAATATTTCTGCTGTTCTAAAGGCATTTGAAAATAAATTATCATCTTATTTGTATCTTATAGTATTATATGTGAAATCAAATGAATTAGTAACTTCAAAACAATGCTGTACAGCCTGAAAACTCATGGACCCTAACAGCAGAGATGTAGAGGAAACTGATAGCATGCCAATATAAAAGAGAAAGATCAATGCCCAGTGAAACACATAAAGACAGAAAGAAAAAAATGGATGAATGTAGACAGTATTCTTATCTTTGTAAAAAAAAACATGGATGTGTGAAAGATATTTTAGCAGAAGGACAGACAGCCATTGGACAAAAATCAAAAGGGAACAATGACCAATGACAGGGTAAAAATGAATCCTTTGAAAGAGCTGGTGCAATGAGATCACCAAATCTTGGACCACATCAACTAGCAACATCATGTGAGTGACCAATAAAACTCAGAATAATGAGGCTTTCATCCAGAAGTAGGTTATCAACAATTTCAACACGGAATCTACTATATGTTTTTTGGGTGGTATGAAGGCACACAAATAAAAGAATTATGACATTTGTTAGTATCATGATCCAAGTTGGTGATTCTTTAGTTTAAGCCTTTTTGTACAGAGATCTTGTTGATTGACTGATAGCCCTACCTTTTCTGTCTATTTTGATTGAAAAAATAAATACCTGGTAGACTAAATCGAAAAAGATACTTAGATACTTAGGGATGTTGTTATACCATAATGATAAGCTCTAAACACTAGTTGACAATAGCTTATCTAACTCTGCCAAAATAACAGACATTTGATAAACCTAGTAAAGGAATATTTCAGCAACAAAAGAAAAAGAAAAAAGGAAAAACATATTTCTTGCTGTCAAGAGTAATTCACTATAAAAGTACTACCACTTTAATAATTCTATGAAAGAAACTGAAAACATGAAATAGTCCAGAATAAAAGTCAATAAATACAAAAACAACAAAAAAAAAGCAAAGAGAATAATGATTTTTGATTTATTGGACTGATAAACTCTGATTGCACAAACTAAATTCATCTCAAATTTCAGCACACACAAGCAAGAAGATAAAAGAAAGTTGGAAGTTTCAGTCAATTTGGCTAAACTGTTATTGTGTCAAAAAGTAGAAACAAAAATAATTACAACAAAAACAAGTGAATCCGTTCCTAGTTTAAGGCTAAAATATCAAATTGTCTGATTGGCAGATGTTCAAATCTAACAGGAAGTTTGGGATGTTATAAAAAAGAAACCCAATAAACTGAATCAATATCTTGAGTTTTACATTTCTGCTTTCGTTATCTCTGAAAACAAGAATTACAAATGGCTGAGTTAAAAGGATACTTGGCCAACTAGTTGAGGGGTCAATAGTTTATATGTAATCACTGATGCTGGACTATGTTACAAAGGCATACAACTCACAAAAATCCAATCCATTGACCTGTAAATTAAGTATCATGTGAAGTACAATTTACTCTTTTAAACAGTCACACGATACATAATTGATCTCAGTAGAAAATTCAAGGCCTCTCTTGCATTTAATTTAGAGTTTAACTTTGCCAGATTGAACTTGTCCTTGATTCACTACAATGAAGACAATCTTTAATAGTGCTCCAATGACACAACAGGGTGCCTACATCTCCAGAGCCTGCAAATGGTATAGGCAATCTTACATTTACAGGCATATGAAAGAGAAAAACTATATACTCTGTATAGAGACTGGCCTCAGTTACATCATTAAAAATTAACAAACAAATCAATTTAGCTTCATGCACATTACTTTATAGAATTGGTACTTGTCAGTCAAAAGTCTATTATTACAATGAAGCAAGCTACAAATGCTGTTACACAACCAAGTTAATCACAATATTTTTCATTTAGGAAAAAAAAAATCGGACTATTCTGGTTGATGAATAAAAAGAGTTGATGAATCAATATTCAATTTTCTTCAGCTATCTTTCAGGTCATTGTGGTGTTCTTTCCAGTTATTAAATTCAAATCATTATAAGAATACAACAGCTTTAATAGGTCACAATTCTAATTGAAATTTTATTAATGTATTTATTATTTTAGCTATTTCAAAAACAAAACTGTAATATCTCGTCACACATTGTAAGTATTTCTACTAAGGCAAAAAACATCATTTAGTAATTCAAAATAGATTTCCTGTTTCCTTCTACAAAGAGATAACATGATTAGAACATAACATGGGTTTTATGAAAATATAAATTCAAATATTTGAAGAAATTGTTTTGGCTAATATTTTACACTTGCTCTCTAACTTCAAAAGTAAACGAGAGAAAAATTATGAGACTGGCTCTAGTAAAAACATATTTTACTTATGGCATACTTTAGAGCAAATAAGTTGGTGCACTTTGTGTATGAAGTCACAAAAACATCAAAAAATGTATTAATAAAAATGGAATATCTACACAGTGAGTCTCCAGTATTCACTAATGAAGACTCAATTATTCAATCAACACTGAATTACCTGCTCCTAAGTTAACATGTAAGTGGTTAAGAATTCCTTAAACATGTGTAGCCCTAATTTTATTCCCAGACACAATCAGTCAGACACTGAATGAGTATTGTGTACCTTTTGAATTATAAGTACAATTCACCCAATGAGTTTCTGTACATTTTCAACCTGAGGCCACAGAAAATGACGTTTGCCCAAGATGCCATGCATTGGAACTGATTACAGGATCTTGTGGTGACGAAACAAACACTTTAAACAGTAGGCCATATTGCACCTACATATCTAAATATATATATTTAGTGACCGAGACCTTTAGCGAAATGCCCATTACATTCCCAGAGTGGTTGGTGTTAGGAAGGGCATCCAGCCATAGAAACCATGCAAAATCAGACTGGAACCTGGTGCAGCTGTTTGACTTACCAGTTCCAGTCAAATCATCTAACCCATGCCCCTATGGAAAGCAGACATATGATGATGATGATCATGACAATATATATATATATATATATATCATCATCATCATCATCATCATTTAACGTTTGTTTTCCATGCTGGCATGAGTTGGACAGTTCGACTAGAGTCTCCAGGTTTCAGTCTGATCTGGCAGTATTTCTACAGCTGGTTTTACATGCCACTGGCACAGGGATCACAACAATTTCCATTTGATTTTGATGTACTTGACTCAATAGGTTTCCTCATGCACGGAGTCTCCTATATGTATGTATGTATGTACGTACGTATGTATATATGGCGTCGTAAATTTATCAAATGCTATCTCCAGTAAACATTGGTGCCTTGTTGTACCACTACTATATATATATATATATATATATATATATATATATATATAAAATATATACTCTTTTATTACATTATTTACATTATTTACATTTGACATATTTGTCCTCATCTTGTTTGTTAACACAACATTTCGGCTGATATACCCTCCAGCCTTCATCAGGTGTCTTGGGGAAATTTCAAACCCGAGTTCTCATTCCTATGGTATTTTTCAATGTTATTATTATTATTATTATTATTATTCAGGTCACTGCCTGGAATCGAACTAGGAATCTTGGGGTTAGTAGCCCATGCTCTTAACCACTACATCATATGCCCACAGGTATACGGTGAGTTCGATTCCAGGCAGTGACCTGAATAATAATAATAATAATAATAATAATAATAATAATAACAACAATAATAATAATAACAACAACAACATTGAAATATACCTTAGGAATGAGAACCCAGGTTTGAAATTTCCCCAAGACACCTGATGAAGGCTGGAGGGTATATCAGCCGAAACATTGTGTTAACAACAAACAAGATGAGGACAAATATCCATCTAATGTAAATAATTCCTCATCTCTTAAATATAGAACTGGAATACTCTTTTATTTGTTTCAGTCATTTGACTACGGCCATGCTGAAGCACCGCCTTTAGTCAAACAAATCAACACTAGGATTTATTCTTTGTAAGCCTAGCACTTATTCTATCAGTTACTTTTGCCAAACTGGTAAGTTATGGGGACATAAACACACCAGTATCGGTTGTCAAGCGATGGTAGGTGGACAAACACAGATACACAAACATATACATATATATATGTATATATATGACAGGCTTCTCTCAGTTTCCATCTACCAAATCCACTCATAAGGCTTTGGTCGGCCCAAGGTGCCGTGCAGTGGGACTGAACCCAGAACCATGTGGTTGGTAAGCAAGCTACTTACCACACAGCCACTTCTGATAATATATATATATATATATATATATATATATATATATATATATAGATGTATAGAAAACGTTTAACTGCATATAATTTAAAATGCAAGACTTTAACATATATAAATTAAATTTGTTCACCATTTTCAGATGTGGAAATCCCTGAAGAACAATCAACATAAGGTCACTATATAAATTTGTTTCTCTTTAAAAGAAAGAATGTTTTTCTCTTGATGTCTTTTGATTAGTTGCAAGACAAATTCATTTTAATAAATTCTTTTTTAAATTGAAAATGATGAATGGTAAAGTTAGAAGTATTTGTATTCAGAAACTATGTCACACTACTGACACAGTTCCATTTTATTCCAATTGTACTTTTGGAAATTCCTTAATAAACCTAAAACTATTTTCACTTCTCTATTAGTTTATCAGCTACATAGTTAATTTATTAAAACAGAAATTGATTGGATTGACTTAATCCAGTTACCAACAGACATGTATTTTGTATCCATTCACTGCATTCAACCCTTTTCTCTATTAATCACTTCAATATGTTTCACTGCGAGTAATTGATTTAATTCTTTTATATAAACACTCTCATACATATTTGAAACCATTCAATGGTTTCTGAACTTCAGTCAATTGCTGCTATTAGATTATGCCTCTTTTATTTTTTCCCAGTTGTTATTAAACTATTTTATTACATTCTATCTGTGCATAAACTAGTGGTGTAGTAAATTTGCTAGTTATGAAACAAAATGACTGTTTCACTATAAATTAGCTGTCAAAAGTGCAACATTTTTCTAGACAATCCTATTCACAGAAACAGGTTTCAATCTATTGGTGTTAATGTTTCACTAATGGTTACCATGAAATAAACCCAAGATCTTCCACAATATCATATTCAAACAGAAACTCTAAGAATGACAACTAATACAACCTTATTGACTCTTTTGTTACCATATTTCCATTGAAATACACTGCCTATGATTCAATAAACTTTTGATACAACTAAGAAGTTAGTAAAATAACTTTGTCATTATTAAGCTAGAGTTCAGATCTTCAATTAGCATGAAATTTTGATGGAAGATTTTAATTCAGATCACTTTAAACAAAAATTTCTATCATAGAGCCAGAATCAGTCTTAGGCAAGTTGTATCTAAAAGGTCAGTTATATTTGATAAGCTGTACAAGCAAGTTCACTGAATCAAAACTACTAGAGTTATGCAAATTAGAAACAATATGCACATTCACAAAGCAGCACTGAATCTATCTTCAATGTGAAACATCCTTAATATAGCTAGGACTACATCCCAATGACTGTCCCTTCTATATAAGGGCAGAAGATAATTATTGATATTCTACAAAGACGAACTGAGGGCTCCCAATGGTGTATTACTTTCACATCTGGGATGATACTACTGCTGTACATACAGACAGACATCCTCGACTACATCTAGAAAAAGGCTATCCATCATAGATGGCATAAAATCACTCACAAAGATATTCCAGTCACCGGCGATGGGCATGCTGTCTCCTCTCTGCTTTTTCTACTGTTACTATAGGAGCCTCTTCCCCCTTGGAGCTAGCTAGGCTTATATCACCTCCACTCAAATACTCCTGATCCACTTATCTATCCTCCTCTCAACACCTTTGTTATCCAAGCAATCTAGGTGCCACACAAATTATTCCCTTCCTTCTCATATCTTTTCCATAAGTGTTGATTTACAAAAGTTTAAGAACATTAATGGCATCAATCTCACTCATCTAGGAGGATCTTCAAAGGCCAAAGGCTCACTCCCTTCCTGTTGGACCCAGCAACTAAACACATTTCAAGTAATGAAGTAGTTTTATGAGAAAGGAAAGATAACTAGAAAAGGGTTAATTTCATGATTCAAAAACAGACTTTAAGTGACTGTTTCAAATATCATCATATCATCCAGAAAATCAGATGTGGTTATACACTGCTCATCACAATGTTCTTCCTTGCATTGTTGTAGCCTTCAAATGATGCCACTCTGCTGCTTAGGTGGGGTAGACCAACATTCTCCACTGAACGGGATACCAGTCAGTTGTGGAGTTATCTATTTACAACTGAGTGAACTGGAGCAACGTAAAATAAAGCACTTTGCTAAAGAACACAATATATCATCAGTCTAGGAATTGAAACCACAATCTTATGATAGCAAGTGCAACACCCTAACCACTAGGCCATGTGTCTTCACATTTCAAATAAAATTAATCAATAAATGAATCCTCAACTAAAACTCCAAACGGAAATTTTAAATTATTTACAATGGACGGGTAGGTGTCCTCACCTTGTTTGATGTTATCACAACGTTTCCGTTGATGTACTCTCCAGTGTTCTGGTGGAATTTTGATCCCAACCTTCTATCTGACTAACGGATTACACTGTTCTCATTCCTAAGGTATGTTGCTGATGACAGCTGATCAGAACGCCTGATGAAGGCTAAAATGTTGTGATAACAACAAACAAGGTGAGCACACCTACCCATCCATTGTAAATAATGTACATAATTCCTCATCTAAAAAATACAGAAATTTTAAAATTTCCAAAAGCAAAACAGTAAAAAATGCTCTGAATAAGACAAATAAATTTGAGGTGTATTTGGAGTTATCCAACTGAAAATATCTACTATAAGTAAAAAAGAAATGGTTAATTCTAAAACTTTCTTTAACAACAAATCTAACATATTAAAAGTAGGTATATTAATATCAAAATATGGAATGTAAATTTTTGTATACATTTATAATTCCACTGTTTAAGAGTGATATATTACAAAAGTTTACAAACAAAAAATAAACTCGATATAAATCTAGTTGAATTAGAATGTCATTTACTACTTTTAAATGATAGCAAAATAATTTATGAATGAAAGAAAAATAACAGACAAATCTGGGGAAAACATGAATATCATGACTTCTAATTTCTTTTCCTTAGAATGCTGAAGCTTCATACACATATAAGAAATCATTTATGCATTCCAGAAAGGTGAAAACTGAGGGCAATAAAGCAATAACACTAATCTCATGGGTCATTCCATCACCTGCTTTTTAATCTAATTCAACAAAAGGTTTGACAAGCTTTCTCTTCTTATTTTATCTTGTTTAAGTTGTTGCATTTAAAAGGCTAAGAGTAATTAACTCACTAAGTTCTAAACAGCAGACATTAGTGCATGCAAGTCAACAACAGATGGCCTCCAAGAAGACAAAAGAATCTTTTTAAATACTTTTAAAGCAGCTGAGATGTAATATGACAATGGTAGAAAAAAAAAATATCAAGGGAGACAATCAAAGAACACAAGACTAATTGATCAAAATTATGTAACTAATATAATTCATATAAAATGTTTAGAAACAAAATAGACAAAATGTAAATGCAGATATTATTCTGAGTTCATTTTATTGGGGCAATAGTTGAAGGCATGCCAATTTAAACATGAAAGTTCTGATTAATTGGGTGGTTATGAGCTTCAATACTGCAAGATATTAACAAAGTTTCTCTAAAATTAAAAGATAGTTTGCTTCATTTTGACTCATTGAGAAAAAAATAAAAGCACCATGTTTATTTAGGAAAGATATCTGACCAAGAGATACTGGATGTCAAGAGTTTGTACAAGGGTCTAAATTGATCTATAATGAAACCAAATACAAAGTAAAAACCCCTTTGTGTATTGTTTTAAGCTATTAGAATATTAAATGTACAGGACAAAATTCATAATAGCATTTTCTCATTCGTTTTGATGAAAGAAGATCAGTAAAACTGAAGATTATCTTATTAAATGATATAGCTGAATTGCAGAAGATTGCATATAATTTCATGTCAAATGCTAACAGTGTATGGATATAATTTTTTGAAAACTTTCAGCAAATCAGCTCTGTTACTGCCATCATGGTTTTTCAAATACAGTCATATAAGGTTAGATATAGGGCAACAGTAAAGATAAGTGATGAATAAACAAATCTAAAAAAGTGGAAGAAAAAGTTTATTCAGAAGAAATTAAGCAAATAGGCCACTGAGGTGTTTAAGTCTTTATTCTTGTATGCTTTTTTGTTTTATTGATTTTGTTGTTGAATTTTGAGCTAGGCTTTGGTTAATCTGAGAAAAACGAAACACAAAAACACGAGAAAAGCTGCCTTTTCATGCAAAGAGTAGGCCAACATACTCGAAGCCCCTGTTCGATAGCTCTTATTATGCAAATTTCTTGAGAACAATACTTTGTAAATCCACCTTATTGTCATATGCATAATAGACAAAGATTTCCAGACCTTATGATGCTGAGCAGGTGGGTCCTAATGCATTTTGAGGAGGGAGAAAATTGGCTACAGGAGCAAAATTGAGAAACAATACATGAATACTGCTACAACAAAATCTGCTCAACTTTTCACATTGTTGCTGAATTGAAATAAAACACTTTATTTAACAATTACACAATATTTTTTACACCATCTGCCTTCCATAACTTGTACTAAGAACAAGTGGCAATCCACAAAGAAGCCATTCTGGTGAAGAAGTTTGAAACAACAGCAGCTATCTGTTTCTTCACCTAGTGACTAAGAAAATTAAGCTGTCTGCTGAAAAAGAAGTTATATTTCATAATTTATACTAAATGAAAAACAACTTTTAACCAACACCAAATTATTAAATAAAAATATTACCTAAAATTATTTCACCAAAATAAAGCTAATTTTCAAATTAAACAGAATGGAAGATTTAACACATTGATAAAAAGGAAAGTAAATGAAGACAAATATCAGACTAAGAATTCAAAATGGAAAGTAATTGCTTGTGCAACAAATAAAAGAAATTAACATACAAAGATGCTTTCATGGAATTTAAGACAAAAGGAAAGATATAGCCTTGTTTCATCTCTCAATTTAAGCAATCTTTGTAGAGATATATATTACATGGAGAAATGGAGATTCAATAAATTTAACCAAGAAATTCAAACTGGTAAGTAAAGCTTATTTTGCTATATTTGTATAAAATGTATAATTTCTTAAGTGTACATGAATATGTCAGATTTGCATAACATCAACATAGTATAATTATTAAATTTTAAATTGTTTTTTTAAAAAATGACAAGGTTAATGCAGAATGAGCATTATAAGTTCTGTAAGTTTCCAGTGCATGTGGTTCTTCAGTTTCATAAAGAGACCTAGAATATTTCAAAATATTAATAGTGTTTCTAAGTTATTAACTAATAATAGAGACACATGGATGAAAGACTACACACTACTTATGAGAACTGCTGGATAAAATAGGATAACAACAATACATCAGCAAAGCATTTCTTTGCAATACTAAATGCAACACCACAGTAGCTCATTCACAGCAAAGCTGTTGTTGTGTCTGGAGACAAACCTAGTAACTAAATGAATAGTTTCATTTACACAGTTACCTATAAAAACCCCACAATCCCATTAACATAAGCTGTCTATAGATACAAAGCTTCTTAATTATTCATAAGGTAGGTAGAAAATGAATGCAGTAACCAATGGCTCATAGGATAAATCAAGAAGAAAGCCATGGAAATCACATGTTTGCCAATACTGAATATAAACGCCAAAACTAAACAAAAACAACCTCTGGCAGATGGTATCATCTGTTGTTTGTGGTAAGGATCAAACCTTTTCACAAGCTATGACTTTTCTTTCGAATATTGTAATAAAAAAAATAAAATAAAAAGAAAGCCCCTACTCTTTGTGCTAATTTGATTTTAATTGACAATGAAAAGGAGTGGATTATCAGGTGTAATAAAGATGTGTTTTACCTATTAACCCCCTCTCCTAGGGTGTCAGCTGGGTTCCACAGCTGATAGAATGGCTCATTGTCTGCTGTGGGTGTTAAGACAAAGAGCTTCCAAATGAAAAAATCCAAAACAGGTGTTTGTTTTTTTCTCTCACCAACAGCATGCAAAAACAACTAAACATGCTTTTCTTTATCATTCATCCAAAGGGTTTTAGAGACAAAAGAAGAACACAATGCTAGAAGATACATCATAACCTTATACAAAGTTTCATAACACACATACACAACTATGTATATAGACATATATATATACACGCATATATATGTAGGCACATAAATTTATATACATACGTACATAAACACACACACACACACACACATATATATATGTATGCATGTGTATGTGTATACATGTACACACACACACAAAGTCTATTCATCAAATAATTCCCTAATAATTAAAGTTAGTATCTGCAATATTTAAGAGTTTGTATATATATCGGTAGTAGGGGGTAACTGAGAGCACACTCACACTCACACATGTATATATGAACATACACACATTTGTATATATGAACACACATATGTATATATAAACACACAATGAGGTGTTTTATGACCATCTGATGGTTATTATTTAAAACAAACCAAATGCTGAGTTAAATTGGATAAGCTGAAATAATTTCTCATCTTCATTACCACAGATATATTCCATGTGATATCTCAATGCTTAATATGCATTAGGAAATGTCATGTATGTGTGTGTCTGTGTGTGTATTTATACTGAGATGCTAACTAGTATATAAAGATGAAAGAGGAGTTCCAGAAGATTGCAATTCTGGGAAATAGTGTTTGGAAAATGAAACAGTACTGATGATGAGAGGGGGAAATATTGGTGCGTTAGAGGGATCTTGGTGGGTGTGGAAGGTAGTGCAATAGCTTAAAAGAACATAAAACATGGTATGGCAGTAGGAGAGACAATGGAGGGAAAGAGCGCATTTGTGTTCTAGTGGTCGTAACCAATAGAAATTAGTGAAAGTTTTGTCAATTAAGCAGATGTGCTCTAAAATGCTTCACTGTGTAGCAGCAGCAAGGTTCCAAATATTTGATCAGTGCTTCATTATGAACTGTCCTTGTACTTTGTAGATGGTCTGTAATTATTCATAGAAGTTGCAGCTTCTAGAGATGGTCTAGATTTTGAAATGGATGTTTTGCTACATTATAGTGGTTGTGAACTGCAAAATTTCAGCTGTATGTTGTTCATAAATAGGGAAGAGTAGCATTGCAATACAGTTTCTTTGATACAAGATGGTTGGACTAAATTTGACAGTTTGCATCAAAGGAAAAGAAAACACAATATCCCATCCAAAAATAAAAGTACTTTTAAAAAATCAAAAAATATCAACTAGATTATGGCTGGGAGATAAGTTTATTCGAAATAGTCATCTTCCGCTTCCAAAACTCCAGAACCTGGTGCATACATTCCTCATTATGTCCTTGGGAAGATCTTCAAATACCGCCTTGATCTTGCCCACTAGCTTGGCCTTGGTGTTGCAGGCAGAGTGGTTGATGTCTTTCTCAACTGTATCTCAGACCTAATAATCCATAGGATTACAATTGGGGGAATTAAGTGGCCAGAAATTGGGGCTGGTGAAGTCATAAAAATTCTCAGACAACCATGTCTGACTCTTTTCAGAGATATGGCAAGTAGCCAAATCTTGCTGCCACACATGACCTTCCAGCAGCAAGCCTCTCCATCCAAGATTGACCATAGTCTCCAGCAGCTTCACACAGTTTTCTGAATTGAGTCTAAGGCCCTGTTCAAAGATGTGAGGATGAATTCCAGTGTGCAGGTGCAGTCAGAATGCCCACTGTATCCCTTCCTGCTGGCCACAGATTCACAGTCATGATGTCAGCATTTTGATACCCAAGTAACTATTTTCCAATATTTGAAAAGCTTCCAGTCCTTCATGTCAGCTAAATTTTTCTCAACCACACCTTTAATCTTTCTGCTTTCCAACACTGTTGACTACCAACACATCAAACTGTTTCTGAAAAAAAAGGAGACATAAAAAAATCATCAAATTTAGCTCAAACACCCTGTATCTGTAATGACTGATCGTTGGTACCATTGAAGGAGACAAAATAATCATGCCCTCTATAGAGAATCCTTCAAAGTTCCTGTTCATTAGAGCAGTGCAAGTCTGGCACAAGGTTCGTAGGTAATGTCTGGATAATATACAAGCACAGAGAATTAAGTAAGAGACAAAAATTGAATCATCCGTAGAGAAATATGATTGGCTATAAGTAACAAGAAGTATGTTGTGGTAGGGAAGATTGATGAATGCACAGATGAGTCAACAGAATATGAATCAAGTAGAGCCTCTATCAACACAACAGGGAACTGTGACAAAAAATTACGGATACACATGATAATAGATCAGCGGCAGTGATAGGTAAGCAACTTTATTTAGAAGTTTTCATTTAGAAACAATCAATGATTCTCCTAATGTTGTCTATCCCCAAACCATCCTTGCTTGATGAAAGAACTGATAGAACTGACAATGTATGGCCCGGAATTAACTAAAGATAAACTCCGCACAGATGGCACTCAAACCCTACCCAGCCTAAATCACTTGAAAAACAGATACTCCTGCAGGACAAGCCTAAAAGCCTCTCTATGCAAGACATAGATATGAAACTCAATAAATTCATGACAATAATGCGACCATATGCATTAAATATGTTCCAGAGAAGAGAGCCAATACACACAAAAACATTATTCTCTGAGACAGAAGAATACTCATGCGGCGGAGAATTAAGATCTCGAATCGTTTAAACAAACACCTTAATGACAGCGTGAAATCCCACCTGACAGAGGAACTCTTCAAGATAGAAAATAAACTCAAAATCTCTCATGAAAAAGACAGAGAAGAAAGAGAAACCAGGACAGTCGAAAATATAAAAAGAAATCTTAAAGCCTTCAACATGTTGGCAAAGGTATCTGCCTCAGTACGCTATAAGATAGAGCCACTATTTGGTAGAAATGGCTCACTAACTGCAGACTCGGGGAAGATAAGTGAAGCACTAAATAAACAATTCCAAAGTGTTTTCACTTCTCCACTGGAAAATATGCAAATAAACAAGCAGAAGGAGTTTTGAGATGTAACGAAACCTTTCGGAAAAGAGGCAACCATCGATTACATCGACATAACAGAAGAGGATGTAATATTGGCCATTGATGAGATCATATCAAATTCAGCAACAAGCCCAGATGGACTCCCGGCTGTTCTCTTAAAGTCATGTAAAAAGGCTCTGGCAAAGCCACTGCAGATACCCTTTCAGAGTTTTCTTGTGTGTGATAAACTTCCCAACATGCTAATAGAGGGTATAATATGCCCTGTCCATAAAGGAGAAAGCAGAGCAGATGCTAAAAACTACAGGCCCATCTCTCTGACCTTGGATGTTAGCCAGACAATGGAACACATTGTCAGCAAAAGGCTGATGTTCCTAGAAGAAAACAACCTTCTCACAAACACGCAACATGGCTTCCGTCCAGGGAGGAGCTGCCTCATACAGTTGCTGCAGTACTTTGTCTGGGTACTGAAGCAACAGCTAAACCAGTCAGCTGTAGACGTGATATACCTCGACTTTGCCAAGGCCTTTGACAAGGTTGATCATGGCATGATATGTCACAAGCTGCGAAACCTTAGTATTACTGGGAAACTGGGAGAGTGGTTGCATGATTTTCTGAAGGACAGGAGTCAGACAGTTGTAGCCAATGGTGCTCACTCTGAAAAGACACCAATTCTCAGCAGAGTCCCACAGGGAACTGTGCTGGGGCCACTGCTATTTGTGGTGTCCCGCTCAGACATGCCCTCTGTGGTACAGTCAGACAATCTGATTAATTATGCTGATGACACAAATGTATCCAGTGCAGTTAGGAACCCAGAGGACATCATAAAACTTCAGAAAGACTTCAACAAAATCTACAAATGGGCTAACAAAAATAACATGCAGTTTAATGCTATGAAATTTCAGGCACTCCACTATCGGTCCAACACCAGGCTAAAATTGGAATACACTGTATTATATATATATATATATATATATCTTTGTTTCAGTGGTTCCTCAAAAGAATGGATCACCCATTCCTGTGAATGACCAGGCAGAAAAGGATAGGAGAGCCAAGGAAGCAGTAACTAGAAGCCCCTATGTGCCAGTGGTCCTACAAAGGAATGGAGACCTCACCCCATTGGACAACCAGAAGAAAAAAGTTCCCACCACAACAAAAGGAAGGACTGAACACAAACACAAACATAAAGTCCACATAATGCATATAAATGAAGATAGTTGCATCAAGAGGTGCTGATCCCTAATTGTAGAGGGAACATGTGGAAGGGATAGACTCAGGAAGACATGGGACAAAGTGATGACAAAGGATCTACAGATGTTGGAATTCACTGAAGGAATGACAAGGGACCGATACTCCTGGTGGTTTGCTGTGCTTGAAAAGTCACATGAAGCTAAGTTAAAGTGTGGTTGTCCTTGCATACAGGCTCGTCCCCTGTATCCTTCTCCAGCTGATCATTCCTAATCTTGCAGGCATGTAGGTGTCAGTTCCACATAAAAAGTACCCATACTCATGCCACATAAACACATCCATGCCACTTCTGCATAAAGGCATCTAGTACACTCTGTAAAGTGGTTAGTGTTCAGAAGGGCATCTGGCCATAGAAACCATGCCAAAATGGATATGAAGCTTCTGTCAAACCATCCAATCCATGCCAACATGGAAAACAGACTTTAAATGATGATGATATTACATAATACTTATTTTTCTGGTAGCAATTAAAAATTAACTCTGACCTTCTTTTTAAGATGGTTTTTCCCTTGCAGATACTGAGGAGATGAAACTATTTTGACATATTTAAGTTAGGGTATATGATGCATATATAAAATGTGCAGAGCTGTTTTTAGCTTGCTAAATACAAGCTTATAAGGTGGTGTATTGATGAATAACTAAAGCAATTAGGCAGAGGTATAAATGTTACTTGGGTTACATATGTGTGAATGACTTGGTAACATGTACCCTGCTTTTACTAATTGTTTTAGATACCTATGTAGTTGTGAGCAGATACAGACATCCTCTCAGCCTTCTCATCTTTGACCAAGCAGAATATGCAGAATGCAATAGCTGGAGGGAGAGGGGGCTGCACCAACACCAAGCTAGTACTCATTGCAACTGAGTAGACTAGAGCAGCATGAAATAAATGGTCTTGCTCAAAGCAATAATGCACCACTACTTACTGATCATGAGCCAAACACCTAATTGCTTAGGCTATGCATCTTCACTGCTGAAAATAGATAATGTACAATGATAAGCTTTGGCTTTTACATGCAGCATTTGTACATATCATAATGTAAAAGCTTCTCATAGCTTGAAGGAATTGATGAAAGTAGTACCTTAGTTTTATGTAATTAAGAGAATGAGAAATAAATACCAACTCCATACAGAAAACCAATCTATTATAAATAAAATTTCCAGAGGATCTGGTACCTAAATCATGGAGTAGAATAAACAGAGATATGAAGAGTTAATGACTGTGTCAAAATACCCAGTAGATTTAAGCATAAGCCCTATGCCTAAGTGTAAGTATTTATTTCAAATTTTGGTACAAGGCCAGCATTTTCAGAGGAGGGTGTAAGTCAACTAAATTAACCCCAGTGCTCAATTTGTGCTTATTTCATCAACCTCAAAAGGATGAAAAACAGCCAACTTCGGCAGGATTTGAACTCAGAACATAAAGACAGGCAAAATGTCACTAAGCATCTAGCTTGGTATGGAATTGATTCTGCCAGCTCACCACCCTATCCTAAGTGTAAGTGTTAATGGAAAGGTATCTATATGCAAACTCATTTAATCAAGCTAACATTAAAAATAAATGTTAAAATGGAGCAACAACATAACTAGTTGTTGAAGCAGTTATGCTGGCAAAGTTGGTAAGAAACACTTAAATTAGTGTGGTAATACAGGTGTGTTGAGAGTAGATTGTGGCAATCTGGTAAATGGATATGAAGTAAATCTATGTTAAGTGGAATAAGAGAAGGTTAAGGAATATTTTAAATGATGTAATCATCGTTGAGAACATGAATAAGAATAGAACAATGCAAAAGATAGCAGCAATGAGGATGTATCTAAACAGCGGAAATGAATGTAAAATTGAAATTGCAAAGCATAATGCATTAATGATGATGACAACGGTGGTCGTGGTGATGGTGACAACAATGATGCTAGTAGACATGAGAATGGTAAGAACAGTAGAAAAATGAAAGATATAATTTTAGTTTTGGTCTTCCAGATTCAAATTCTGCCAATGTCAACTTTTCATGCATTCAGGTTCAATGAAATAATATGCCAATAACATAATGGTGGTGGAGTGGGAAATCAGTTCCCAGAACATCTTGCCTGGTACCAAAGCAAGGAATCAATATTAGAGAAACTATCACCACAAATATATATTGTTTACCTAATAGAGGGAGAGAGAGAGAGAGAGAGAGAGAGAGAGAGAGTGTAATAGCTTATAGTATTTTGTATTTTTGTTTACTTATACTTATAATAATTTCCTTTTGTTTCATGAGTCTGTTAACATGACAGAAACTAAATGCAAGTATTTGAAACCAGCAGCTAGAACGATGTCCAAACAAGGAAATTTATTCTGATTATTGTGCAAACATTTGTAACCTCTAAACAAAACTTTTATCATATCAGGTTCCCTAATCACACTATCTCACATCTTATATTCCATGCAATTCTATTGCTGTTGGGTTCTTAATTGTCACTTGATAGATTATTTCAGGTAATAAGGGATGTAGCCCTTCAAACTGAAGATGTTCTAATCTAGAATATTCACCATTCTATTCTGATCCATTTGCCAATAGCAAAGAATAGAAGATAGAATTATCAAAGATCATCAAATTTCAAATCAATTTTAATAAATGTAAAGTAAGAAAGAAGCAATGGGAAGCTATATAGTCTGACATTGAATAGCTTATTGTACTTTTACTTCAATGTCTTACAGCAGTACAAGTAAATGATATTGGTTTTCAAAAAGATAAAAATGTATCAATAATCAAGCTTTCATTAAAACAAAACAAAAAAAAAACATACCATTTAAAGAGAACCTAATCATAGTATCCCATTAAAATAAAGCAAAATTTTTTACAAAAGTTTAAAATTTGAAGCAAAAAAAAATGAGACTAAAAATAATAATTTCTTTATAAATGATCATAATATTACTGCATCAAGAATCTACAAGTAATATTACTATGATACTAGAAAATATAACAGAAGAAAATGAAAAACAATAAAGAAAAGAAAATATATGATGTAATAATATTAGTTCAAGTAATCTGATTCAATAAAATAGTGTCTTGTTAATAAATGTTTCAATTGCTAGAAAATATGTTTGTAATATGCATAAATCAATTTGAAAGAAGAGAATGATCAATTAATCAATAATGGCAATGGTGTGGTTCAGGCAAAGAATCTGTTCTTTGCCAGCTAATTCATTAATAATATTGAATGTGATCACTTGGCAGAGCAATAGTAATTAATTAAAAGAAAATGTAGCAAATTATAGTAGTTATTATAACATCAATAATTATTTTTGTCAAAAGATCCCATTTAATTTACAAGTTAAATACAAAATAAACATAAATTAAAAGCTAAATATAAAAACCTTTAATAAAACAAATAAAAGAAAAGAAAATTTCATACGTAAACAGATGCTAGCAAAAGTTTGCAGTAATCCATAGTGATGGGGGCTTACAGAAAACAAGACAAGAAGAACATGGCTGCAAGGATAATAATTTTTAAATAACAGAACAGAAAGCAGGTGACAAACAAGTATCTTCTTTGCAGAACTGGTCAATTAGTTTTCAAATATTAAGGTTTTACATATACTAATTTGTAGTCACACAAATTTGCTTCACAAAAGGTACAAATAGAAAAAAAAAATGACACAAATATGTAAGTCTCAGGGTAAAAAGACAGACAGCTGGTGACAACTTAATTCTTTGAAGACAAAACAAAGTAAAATAAGTTTATTTCTTTTAACATAGACAATAACCTGTCACCAAGTTTAATGCCACCACCTCACACTTCGGTACCTTCAATGAAGTTTAGAGCCTTCTTCTCGACTTATAACTAACTAGACATGCCCAGAGTTTAAAATTTAAAGCCATTCTTCCTTTGATTAAATATATATATATATATATATATATATATATATATATATATATAGGGTGATAAATTGAATATTAATTCAATTTAAAACCAAGTGGCCTAGCATATAAAAAAATCTGAAAATTCAGACCACCTAGTGGTCATCCCTTATACATGTGTAATACAATTTTTTCTGAATTTATATATATATATATAGGTGGTTTAGTACTGTCAAACTGCCCCTCAATCCACCCGCAAAACATTACTGGTACTTATTTATTTTCCTGAAAAGATAAAAGGAAAAACTGCAACTCATGGGATGTGAATTCAAAACATGGAGACAGAACTAAATTCTCTACGGCACATATCTATTCTAGCCCAGCTTATTGTTTGGGTGCTGATATAACATCTAAATAATACACTGCATAATATCAGTCTTGATCTGATGTACAGCATCCAGGTAAGTGACTTCATCTTCTACCATAACTTCAAGTCAACTAAAGACTTATGATTAGAATTCCATGAGCAGATTAGTGTGGAGGCCTACCAAAGGGACTGTTTATGGGTGGAAAACTTAATCTATTACCTGATTTAACATCTGGATAGAGGGTACCTTTAACAGCATTCACTCTGCTGCCTATATTCAAGTCAGATTTCTAGTCTGAAGATAACATCTTCCCTTCCTCCCAGCAGTCATAGAAGTGATGAGAAAGATCATGGAAATGATCTTCCATCCCAACTATAACAATTAAACAGTAATATTCTCTTAACTAACAGCCTTAGGAGACAGCAGTTCATTGATCATATTATATCTGCTTTTATGAGGTGATGATATCATCATCATTCATCATCTTCATTTAACATCCATCTTTCCATGCTTGCATGGGTCAGATCAAATTTGTTACGGCAGATTTTTGACAGCCATATGCCCTTTCTGTCACGAACCTTCATTTGTTTCCAAGCAACTGTCTGAAGTGGAGATACTCTACAGTAATGATCCCAGCCCATAAGAGTTTGGTACTGCAATTAATGACATGTTAATGAATTACAAGAATGATTGCAACTAAAAGAAAATGCTTCTTCTTTGATGACTGTATCCTTGACCAAGAGGAGTTGTCATTAGACGATGTTCAATGTTAATTGGGTGTTTCAATTTCCTGTTGGTAGGCCAACAGCTGTGAGCAAATTATTGCCTGTTCTCCTTCCCAGTACTTTAAACATAAACACAGCACAAAACCAGTGATAAGATATGACCCATAACTCTTTGAAGACAGTTCAACACCCATCAGTTCAGTCAACGACTACTCTTGATCATAAATTAGCAGAGACATTGAAACTGTATCATTCAATAATGATTTTTGAAATGGAGATATTTAGAATTACAGAAGGTTGCCAGTGGTGACATTGGGGTCATTATACTTTATGCCCACTTTCCATGACAACATGGTTCTTCATAATCCAAGTAAGAGTTTATTCCAACTTACTGCCTTCAAAGACGGGTCCAAGTAACATACAAAAAACTACCTGGACCAGTGGATCTCAACCATTTTTTGTCTATAGACTCTTTTGATTCCTATTTTACTTTACTGGACCCTAATAAACATTTGATATTTAAAACAGTCCCATTATATTTTTATAGCTAAATATTATTAGGAATTGTATAAAAAATTGTTAAAATATCTTGTGTTGTAGAAGTATAACCAATTTATTGCACATGGATTTTAACAGTAAAATCTTGTGTGTACCCCTAAGAGCCATGTGGATCCTGATTGAAAATCACTGGCCAAAACTAAACGGTGAGACCAGACTGTGAGATTTGCAAGGAACTTACAGTATCAATTATCCAGCATTGTGATAAAGATAATAATTAACTGATAGATTCCCAATAAATTATTAGTATTTATCTACATCAATCATGGATGGATAATAGACGCAAGAAATAAGAGCAAGATTTGAACTTAGAATGTGACACTAAACTAGAGTACATAAAGCAGTTTTTGTTGATTTTTTTTGTATTAATTAAAACACTAACTTCATTGGACAATTGTACTTTAGAGCAGTAACTATTTCAGACAGCCGTATAATTGAGGTGGAAAACAAAACAAAGATCTGACCAATCGCAAATTGAAAAACGAATTCATGCATGAACTATAATTCTAATTTCTTCTGGACAAAGCAAGAGTGCAATTGTTTGTGTATTTTTGTTGTTTGCTTTTTGTTGGTTTTTTCTGTCTTAATAAGACATTAAAAAGAGTTAATTGAATCAACACTAATATATTACTACTACTTGTTTTATTGAAGCAAGAGGGACGAAAATTTAAGCTAACTCAAATGTAAATTTTAAAATGAAATAGAGAATGGACAACACTACAGGTTACAGGATGCTGAATTAAATGCCAAAGAGCATTTGGTTTATAATTCCTTGTAACTTCTGTCAACTAACCAAAAATATTCTAATGCCCGTAATCACACATGCTCACAAATACCATCAGGTGACTCAATCCCACTACTTCATACACCCCTTTCTCTCTTCATCTCAAGATGGAACATTTTGCACTTCTAAACTCCATTCCAAGGTCTTTACAGCTCTACTGAACAGTTCTGACCTGTGAACCAACCTTTGATTCATTCTTGTCAAAGAGCTTCAGATCATCCATGAAAAGTAGATGATTGATCTAAGGTCCCCAGTTTTCAGTGTAATAATCAATATCTGACTCTTCTAAGATCATTGATGATGGAATCATAGCAATCACAAAACGTAATGGCAAAAATGAATCTCCTTGAAATATTCCTCTTCTTATATTGACCCCACCTAAAGCATAGATTTGTCTTACACAAAGGCATGCTGGACTCCATTACTTTAATAACAGAATTAGCTATTCCAGATGTTCTCAAACATTTCAATTGCCACAAATATGGAACCATGTCAAAGGCTTTCTTGAAGTCTATCCAATCCGCTCATAAATTCTTTAGATGTCTTTTGTAATCATTTATGATCAGTTTCTCAATAAAAGATGGTTACTGGTTACCTTCTACATCCCTTCTACTCAAAAGGTAGCATCTCATTCTGAAGTGATCATACACTTTTGTAGCAAAGATGTCTGTCAAGAGCTCCCAAAGTTAATTCAAGCATGCAATTGGCCTGTAGTTTCCAACTTTCTATTTTATCCATCATTATCAAAGTTGTCTTCCCTTCAACCATCCAGCTTGTCACTTCCACTTGTATAACACAATCATTTAGGTGCTTCTCTAGTCTTGAATGAACACTTAAATCTGGTTCAGGAGATTTTCAGTTTGGTGCTTTTCTACCTTGTTCTTGAACATATTCCATTAAAATTCTTCCGCATCTCTGTTTTGACATTTGTTTAACTTATCCTCAACTTCCTTCATCCATCTCGCATCTTTGTTATGCTCTTTTGCCTACACACACACAACTCATAAATTTGACCAAAATTGTATAGATTTTTTTCAGCATTCCAGTGCAACATCAGCACCGTTTTCCCCTAACAGTGTTCTAAAAAAACGTCTCATTTGCAGAGAACATTGTCTTGTTTATATTTGTTTTCATCTACTTGTATAGCACTTAACCTGATTAGATTTTGCCTTGATTCACTTCTTCCATCACTACATTCAAACCTTTCAACTATATTTTACATCTACACAATGTTTCAACTCGTTTGATTTCTGATTATCATTAAGTGTTTTTGTCCTGGTTGTGTGAATAATACTAGATGGCATTTGAATTCAGAGTCTTCGTAACACCCTGATCAACTGAGCCACCAACACATGTACATGAACATGTGGATATGTGGATAAAAGCATTACTACTCTTAGCTTAGAAATATAGTTTCCAAGAAAGGATGAAAATCAAACTTGCACTCAGCAAGAATTGATCTCAGGATATAGAGTCAGAAGAAATATCAAAAGACCTACTACCTAACATTTTAATAACTCTACCAATTTTCCCCCTTAGGAGAGGCATATGTATACCAATTTACACACACACACATGCACGCACACGTGAGGGTGCGTAGTCTATTGGTCCGGGTGTGGCACTCACGATTGTGCTTTCAACTCCAGAACTGGGTGGGGCATTGTGTTCTTGAGGAAAAAACTTCATCTCATGCTGCTTAGTGATCATTTCAGCACCTGACATGTGGCACACCATGCACCTATCCAGGCAATGTTGATTTGATGGAGGGAGTGAACTAATGGGTGGCACATACATTTGGTCACTATAAACAAATCATTTGTGCAGATTGTTTAGTAAGAAATCTCTGCCACAGCAGCTGTCTGACTTCCATGCTAGTGGCACGTAAATAGCACCATTTGAGCATGATCGTTACCAGCGTCACCTTATTGGCCCTTGTGCTGGAGGCATGTTAGAAAATCATTTGAGCAAGGTTGTTGCCAGTGCCGCTGGACTGGCTCCTGTGCAGGTGGCGTGTAAAAAAACACCAATTTGAGTGTGACCGTTGCCAGTACTGTGTGACTAGCCCTCATGCCGGTGGCACGTAAAAGCACCCACTACACTCTTGGAGTGGTTGGCATTAGGAAGGGTATCCAGCTATAGAAACTCTGCCAGATCAGATTGGAGCCTGGTGTAGCCATCTGGTTCACCAGTCCTCAGTCAAATCGTCCAACCCATGCTAGCATGGAAAGCGGACGTTAAACAATGATGATGATGATATAGAAACACACACACACACACACACACACACACACACACACACACACACACAAACATGCATGTGCACACACACACACATGACTTTTAGTGTATTTATGTACCTATACAAACGCACATCCACATGAGAACGTGCAAAATGTGTAAATGCAAAAATGCAGTTCAAATGAAGCAGATTTTCATTCTGAAAATCAAGTAAGCAGTCAAAGCAAATTCAACATTAAAAACTATCACACTCTTACTTGAGTTGCACGGTTCTATTGCATGGTGTTAGATTTATTGTATTTCATTTTTGACACTGAGATAGACAATGAGAAGGAAAAAAAAAACGACACAGAGCAGGGGGTTAAAAATAAAGAAAAAGAAGTAGGGGTAAAAAGGTGAAAGACATGAAGAGGAAAAAAAAAACAGAAAGAGAGAAAGGAATAACAAAAAAGAGGAAACAGAAAAATAAAAAGGAAAAGTGAGAGAGGAAGGAAAAGAAATAAAGAGGACAAAAAAGTAAAAGGTAAATGTAATACACACATACAGACACATTTACACACACACACACACACACACAATGTGAGATGTGTATGTATGTGTGTAAAGAGAGAAAACAAAATAGAAATAAATTGAGAGAGGAAGGGAAAGGGAGGTGGTGGGTGGGTCAGTAATAAAGGTAAGGCCAAGTTGAGCTGCCCTCTAGGCCTTCCATTTATCAACAGAGATTCACATATTTCCAGGATGGCTGCTGCTCTGTTGGCATGTGGTTAGATGGTTCTTACTCTTTATTGAATTAGCCTTATCCCTGCTTAGAATAAGCTCTTTAATTTGCAGCTTCAAAGCTATTAACACGTTAAATAATAGGTGTGCTTATGCACTTGTGTATGTACGTACAAAACTACACAAATAATCACAACTGTACACTTGTGTACACACATACAAGAAGACACATTTGCACACATGAATACACATCATAGACGCATATATTCAATCATACATACATACATACATACACTCATACAAATACATAAATGCATACATCCACACATAAATATATACATACACATAGAAACAGACGTTTATATACACATAAATACATACAGAAGCAGACACACACACACACACACACATGTGCGCATATATAGATCCATCCATACATATATCAATGCTAAGCTTTTGATTGTAGCTAGAGTTTCAAAAGGTCTGTGGGAGTACCATCCCTCATTGAACAGCAATAATCCTTTCTCCATGGACAAAAAAAGAAATAAAAAAAGACTTTGTGTGTCTTAGTATATTACATGTAGTTTTTTTTTTTAACTACCCAGCAGCAACAATAATAAAAGAGAAAATTAAAAAAAACAAATGAAGCGAAATTAGCAAAAATAAGGAAAAGGTCTTAAAGATAGCTTGACATAGTCTAAACATAAACCTCATGCAGTGATAATTCACTGGAAAATACAAGCTACACAAGTAAACCTATACACTAGATAAGCCGCAGCCACAAGGTAGGGTTTAGGATTAAAAAATCACATTTGAATCTAATATCTTTTATAACATGCATATGTAAACTTGATAGTAAAACTAGGAATAAAAAGAAAACTTAGAGTGAAAGAAGTAGTATATGAAACTACAGTGGAATAAAACAGATTACAACTGTAATGAAATAATAAAAGAGCATTTAGAATTTAAAAAGAAAAAAATATATTTAAAAGTGTGAAATGACAAAGGTTGGATTAAATTAGTGAAGCAATAATATCAGAAGTGGGGAAAGTAATTTTACAATTTTTAATAGATTAATAGTATAGGAGATTGTTATTTCAACGTATCCAAATAATACTGAAATCAGTATATCATTTTATAAACTCTTTGATAAACACCAACCATCTTTAACTCGGTTCTTTCCATAAAGAAGGGCAGGGACTGGATTATAGACACAAGGCCTAGAATTTATGAGAAAAGCGATAGTTGGTTTACATTGACAACAGTACCTAACTGGAACTTATTTTATCGACCCTGAAAGAACGAAAGGCAAAATCGACCTTAGCAGAATTTGAGCTCAGAATGTAAGGATGGACAAAATATCAGTGATGAATGTCAATGTCAACTTTGGCTGGATCATTTGATCTCAATTTAACACTACCAAGCATTGTACATGGTCTTCTACATTCTTGCTACACCACTACATTAATAATGCTCATAATGGTAATATTCATCATCACCATTAGAAGCAATTGTGATCACATTAGCTGACGATGACAATTGGTTTCTGTTCTTTCTACTTAGCACCAAAATAGATGAACCATTTTGTAGTTGGGTGGGGTCATAAACAAGTGTTTAAAACTATTGTGAGCATAGCATATTGGCAATAAAACTATGTTAACCTTAAATAACCCTAAAATAGCAAAATCACTTTTAGTTTTTTTTCTTTTAATTTTCAGTATGGTATTGTTGCTTAGCCCCAGGTTAGTTCTGATTGCACAAACACGTTTCAGTCGTGACTATCATTTTGTTCTTTTACTCTTCCAGGAATAGTAAAGTATATCAGTATATCTAAGGCTGCGTTATCTAGTCCTTTTTTAAGATAGTAATTTAAGATGTGTGATTTGAGAGAGATTTTGCTATATTTTTTTAGCAGTTTAGGTGACCATGTAGAGGCTTCTTTGTAACATTGTTTGAGCAATGGTGGAAGAAATATAAAGAGCTATTTCGACCTCTGTTAGCACCAAAGTTTTTTTCTTTTACATTTAACGAATAGGAAATGGGAAGTGTTTAGAAATCATGTGATGTATGGCAGTGAAACATGGGCAGAGAATGTATAGGGTCTGCTGTTGCAGGAGAATAATGAGTAGCATCTTGTTGATTGGATGTGTAAAGTTGTTTTATGTGAAAAATATAGTACAAGAGACAAAAGAAAATTATAAGGTTTAAAAGGCAACACCTGATGTTGAGTCAGATGACTCTGTTGACATTGTCACATAATCTAAAATCACACATTACTATCTTAAAAAAGGACTGGATAATGCAGCCTTAGATATGCTATACTATTCCTCAAAAAAAAAATTTCTGCCCTTGTACCTACAATAGAAAGGATTATTATTATTAATAGAGCCGTAGATGGCAGAATCAACAGAGTTATTTCTTTACTACCTACAAGGGGCTACACACAGAGGGGACAAACAAGGACAGACAAATGGATTAAGTCGATTATACAGACCCCAGTGCGTAACTGGTACTTATTTAATCGACCCCGAAAGGATGAAAGGCAAAGTCGACCTCGGCGGAATTTGAACTCAGAACATAGCGACAGACGAAATACCGATAAGCATTTCGCCCGGCGTGCTAACGTTTCTGCCAGCTCGCTGCCTTGGTACAACAGAGTAGTGAACAAAATACCTTGTAGTACTTAGTTTCATGTTTTGCATTCTTGACTTGCCATCTTTCTTGGATTGAAGTATCGGTCAAGTATTGGTGTCCAGAGTATTAAGCCCCCCACTGCAAAACAGCTGACCTTGGGCCTAAATCAGAAGCCATTACTATTTCTCTGATAAAGCTGACTTTGCATTCTAACACTCTGTAATCCATAAAATACACAGCAAGCACATATTGGCAGTGAATCAATTGATAATGTATGCATGTACAAAACTGTGACCTTTATCCTAAAAGAAGGAATCATTGAATAATTGCTGTTGTTGTTCATATTGCAGCAGTTGTAGTTGTTCAGATAGATTTATGATAAAAAGGATTCCAGTCATGACTGCCCTCTCTGTTTTTTTTTTTTCCTTCTGTCATGTATTTGTACTACATTATTCCCTGTAGTCTTCAACATGAACTTTTTTAAGATGGAAGAGATATCAAGGAGGTGCTCCTTTATTGGTTTGTGAATCAAAAGAAAAGTTGGTTGTTATTTCTGTTAGGTCAAGCAACTAGTTAAAGGTCCCATGGAGAGGTGATTACATTTTGTGGTGAAATTATCTGAGATTTGGGTTTGGGAGTCATAACCTACAGTTTACTTTACATTGTATCACTGCTGAGTAGTTCTTCAAAGTTCTGTTATTTGAGTAAATATACGATATAGCTTACATAAGGTGCATTGAATTATATAGGGTCTAGTATAATGACTATAGCAAGCCTCAATCATGCCTCCAGAGCATTCTAAATACCCTTTCATTCAATATAGATTGTGTATGGCATAGCAATTTATAAGGCTATGTTTTTTTTAAAAAGGCGTTTTATTCAAATAACGATAACCTAGTTGAAAAATGCAGATATTAAGCTGTTGGAAAAAATTAACTAATTTGTGTGCAACTATCTTATCTATCCTATCTGTCTTATCTGGCTCTATATCTTTCTCTAATTTTTATTCTCATAGTCAGAAACCCTAAGAAGAAACATTTTCTGTAAAGAATGTATAAAAGTGTTAAAAAAAAAAAAAAAAAACAGATTTGAAAAAAAAAAAGAAAAACTTGAAAATAATTTTAGTTTAGATATCTTTCAAAGTTTATAGAGAACAACTATATTAAACAAATCAGTTAGATGTATCAATGTTCAAAGATTTCATCAGTAATAGCTTCAGCTTATTCAAATTAAGGATTAATTTGATAAATCAAGCTTAGATAAGGAATTAGGAATGAGACAAGTTGAATTAATTAGCTATTATATACGAGCAGATTGGAAACCAATAAGTGATGAGAGAGACCTGTCAAATCAGATTTTGACTTCCATTTCACAAAAGACTTTTTATTTATTTACTTATTTATATATTTTTGTACTATTTTGGGTAATCATTCCATGTAATAGCTGACTTAAAACTTGATATTATTTTGAGGAAAATTTATTTTTTTCCTAAATTTCACATTTGGTAAGATGAAACATCAGGTATTTAGGTAATGGTTTTAAGTTTGAATCCACTGCTGTTGTTGTTACTATCCTCAGTTCATCATTATCATCATCTTCAATGTCATCATAATTTCACACAGACATGTTTTGTTTACTGGTGTATGTTTTTTTTCTTTTTTTTTTTGTAATGTATCCAAAATGTGATCTAAGTCTAATGCAGCTATACAACAGATGGCAGATCAAACATCATATACTAGATGATGTTACAGACTTATGCTGGTTAAGCTGTGAGGTACAATAATTGTCACTGGTTAGTCCACAGTACTCTGTAAGGAGCATAGGGCTGCTTTCTTGGTTTTTCTGGTGTGTATATATTCCTCCCTGAACAGAACACCAGTCTTTCACAGGATGACTCATTTTTACCAGTTGAGTGGACTGGAGCAACATGAAATGAAGTGTCTTGCTCAAGGACACAATACGCATCACCTGGTCCAGGAACTGAGACCACAACCTTACAATCATGACTCCAATGCCCTAACCACTAAGCCATGTGCCTCCACACAATAATTGTCACAACAGTTTACATAAACTTACATACAACTGCATACAATATGCCTGCAGTTATATGAGGAGGTCATATTATCTCCTTAAACATCCTTCCACAGCATACATATCCAATGCCTGATATATATGTCTTTAATAACTCTGTTCCTTCAAGAAACATTTCTTTCATTATCTAAATGAAAAATTCTCCTAGAAAGGAATGTTAAATTTTCATCTGTCATTTAGCTATTTGCAACAAGTGGATAACAACAAAATTATAGTGATGGTGTACCACTGTGATGGCCGACCATGGTTACACAAAACATCACAGCCAGAAATACAAGTTTTACATCCCCTCTGACAGTTCTCTTGACCAAAATTTAAACAACCATATAGCTAATGCTTGCACGAATGGAATAGCTATTTTCAAATTTGGACAATTGTATGAAATAGCTATTTTTACAAACATATCTTTCCTATTTCTGAGATAACCATGAAGCAGGAAAGACACACGCTAGTCAGACTGAAGCTTGTAGAGTTATGAACCCTGTCCATGGCAGCTGTAGTATGCTTTGAACTCTTAACCATATATATAACCAGTAGAATTTGAAACTTCACAGGCATCATGTCTTATTTCAAAGTCATTGTGTTCCTTTAATAACATTTCATTTTGACACGAGACTACATGACTTGCAGATTAAGTAGCACAGTTTATCAATTCAACCCCTCAATTCAGAGAATATACTGTTTGTTGTACTCCTTTTATTGAATTCACACCCGCAAGCTAAGCTATGAGACATTAGGATGGTGAATATAAGCACTGATTAAAAGTCAAGTTTAGTAATTTAGCAAGTGATTGTGATTTGATTATTTGAGTTAGTTAAAAAATATACACTCAAGTTCAGGCAAGACCACAAATAGCAGAATAAATAATAATACTATATCTTAAGTTGTAGAATAACTAATAATGGTTAAAATTTTGGCACAAAGCCAGCAATTTTTTGGAGGGGGAGAAGGTAAGACGATTACATCAACCCCAATTCTCAACTGGTGCTTATTTTATTAACCCTGAAGGATGAGAGGCTAAGTCAACCTTAGAGGAATTTTAAACTAGGACATCAACACTAAGCATATTGCCCAGTGTACTAATGGTTCTACCAGCCCACTGCCCTAGTAGAATAACTGATAATACATCACAAGTAGCTGAATAACTAATAATAAGATATCCCAGGTATGAGCAATGGAATGAGACCATCAATACCAGTGGATTTAAAACAGAATTTAGAGTGAAATTCTAAGAACATTACTGAGTATAGCAGACACCTGAAGAAGGCCAGAGAGTACCCTGGTAGAAGCATTGTAATTATAACAGCAAATGAGATGAAGACACTAGTTCTAATATGTTAGTATACAGTTTCCACCACTTCATCCTCCCAATGAGGCATTATACACACTGTTTCAAATTTTGGCACAAGGCCAGCAATTTTAGGGGGAATCCAGCACGTGATTGGTACTATATTTTATCAATCAGAGAGAGATGAGAGGCAAGGTGGACCCTAGTAGAATTTGAACTCAGAATGTATTGAGTTGGAAGAAATGTTGCTAAGCATTTTGTCCAACACACTAACAATTCTGCTAACTTGCCACCTATGTTATACACATGAATGCTAATTGTTTCTAATTTAAGCACCAAACCAACAATTTGGAGTGGAGTGGGTTTAGACAATATTACCAACCCCAACATAAACTGACACTTCATTTTACTGACCTAGTAGGGATGAAAGCCAATGTTTACTTTGGCAGAATGTGAACTCACAATGTAAAGAGCCAGAAGAAATGCTACAAAACATTTTGTCTGATGCTGTAAGAATTCAACCAATCCACAGTGAGTTCTCACTGTGACCTAATTTCTAACATTTAGACTGGGTTTTACGTTTTCAGGGAGAGTTAAGTCAATTAAATCAGCTATAGTACTAAGCTATAATTTATATACCACCAGTCCCAGAGAAAGGAAAAGTGAAGCTAACATCGATGGTATTCAAACCATAAAGGGATAAAACTAAATAGATCTTTAACCTAGAACTCTATGTGACAACACTTTTTTTTAATAATAAATATAATAGAACCATAAATGCAATAAAATTAATAACAATTCCCTTTATATTAGATACAAAACCTCCAATTCGACTGATTAAATTGACTCCAGTATATTACCAGTAAATATTTTACTGACCCAAAAATGAAGAAAGATAAAATTATCCCTGGCATGATTACAACTCAGTACTATGAGGCAGAGGATTACATTTTGCAAATAATCAATTGGTCTACTGAATCAGTTATTTCTACATTCCTTTTGCATTTAATAATGCATATTTGGCATCTAAACATAATTAGAAGGGGAGTGGTAGAAAAGTGGCTAATATATTGCCCTCATGCTCCATGGGGCATGAATGGAAACCCTTCCACAGCAATTGTTGTTTTTTGAGTGCAGCACTACATTCACAAATATTTGACGCTCAGCATGTCTATTTAAAACCAAAAATAATTCACCTCTCCAACATTATAACTGACTAACTGACTACAAAAAATATTCCATGGAAACAAATTAATTAACTGATAATTAAGTAATTAAATAAACAATAAATAAAAACACTCAACAGTCAATATATTTACGAACCAGTCCATTCATCAATATCTTGTGATTCAATCGACACATTCATTGAATGGCAAAATGCTTGCAGCAATAATTGGGCCGAATTAGACTTGAAATAGTAGCAGACTGTTGACTGAGAGTAATTTATATAGGATTTTTCACTATAAATTCTTGTTACTTTACCTGTCTCTGAGAGATCATCATCATCATCATTTTAACATCCACTTTGCCATGCCTGCATGGGTCAGACAGAATTTGTTGAACCAGATTTCTTATGGCTAGAAACACTTCTCATCACCAACTCTCATTTATTTTCAAACAATGTAACGTTTCCCATGCCCCGACATGCTTTCACAGAAGATAAGAAATGAAGAACACAGCTTGTATGATAGTTATGCTCATTTGCAACTATCATTCAATGTCAAGACAAAAGGAGACACACATGTACACACACACACACAGAGTTTTCTTTCAGTTTCCATCAACGAAGTTCACTCACAAGGCTTTGGTTGGCCTAGACCAATTGAAGATGCTTAACCAAAGTACCATGTAATAGGACCTAACTGAAATCCTGTGGTAGGGAAGCAAACTTCTTGACCACACAACCAAGATGAGGTATACTCAACCATCCTAAGTTTTCACTGTGCTAAGCAGCTCAGAGGTATTTCTTCTACTTCATTGGTATGAATGCCAGTTTTATTCACAGGATTTACTTTCAACACATCCGTCCAATAAAATACTAATGAAATGATTATCTGTTATGAATTACCTCAACTGTAACACTACACAGCATCTATAAACAATTACACGGTACACTGAAAGCTGAGTATCTTAAATAGTGACACAGTGCAATGCCTGTGCAGGAATATGAATAAGCAATCATGCCATCAGCAGTAACTCACTAGTCATTCAACTTGCATGATATAGCAGTAAAATTTTACCCAAATCCCGCCACCTCCTACATTAAAAAAGAGGACACATTAGATTATGTAGTCCTCAATACTTTTAAAAATGTGTAGCAGTTATGGTTGTCATGTCTAGATCATGGGTCTGCTGGACCAGGTTTGATAAGAACAACAATACAATAGTAAAGAGTACTGTTATATAAGTCATCAAATCTTTCCTTCGACAAGGTCGTTTCTCTCTAGATTAGAGATTACATTTTCTAAATTTTGACCAATAGGACTTATTCACAGAAACATTACTCGCAGATTTGCCCCATCTCTTCTTCTGTAGATTTTAAAATCAACAGAACAACTGCCAAGTATACAGTGTCTCTACTATTTAAAGACAACAGTAAACTGGAACATTTTAATATGCCAACTAACAGCTATATTTACTAGATTAATGAATTTTAAGCTTTTTCTACGGATGAAACAAAATGCAGGTAAAAGGATACGAAGTGATAGCATATCAGCTGATGTTGTAACACCATATCAATAACTTGTGACAAATATATTTTATTTATAAATTTATTAAAAATCTTATAGACATAAATTCCATAGCTTTTAAATCATTCAGTTAACTGGAAAAAAAAGTTGTAATTAACACTGTTGAAGAATGAATCTTTAGATTCACTTATGTATATCACATTTTTATAAGATTTTATGATCACACTTCAGTCTTTCCTCTTACATTTCAACAAGATCTACAAGAGCATAAGTGATAGAAATAATAAGGAGCTTATTGTATACAGTGCTCAGGTGCACTACAATTCATTGGAAAAGGTAAAAGAGGAGACAGAAAGTAGTAGTAAGTCAAGTAAAGAAAGCAATGAAAATCGAAAGTATAAAACACAGAATAAAACACAAGTTTTAAGAACAGTTTTTTTATTTTCTCTGTTAAATGAAGACAACAATGAGGGGTATTTATCATCTCTACAGATGTGAAGAAAATACTAATCAAATACATTTGTATCAATCGGCTTTGTGTATCATATATTACTTCAAATTGCTAAAACACAAACTTAATTTTTTTAACTTATTTGCTTTTTTTCTTCTCTTTTTTAATAAATCATCTTTTAACAAAATGACTCGAAATATAAAAAGAATCAAATAAAATATTGGAAAATAAATTAATAAATAAACTTACTAAATTGTAGATTCCTAAGAAAAACGCTTCCAGTCCACTGCAATTCTGAAAAATATAAAGGAAAAGATCCAATCAAATTAGATACTACAGATTCTCTAAATATTATGTTTTAACTTAGACATAGCTCTTCATTTAAAGATAGCACTATGATGATTAATGGTTTCACATCAATCTAATGAAGCTTCCATATATGGCATGAATCAGAATTATGACTTTTTGTAACTTGTTCTTTTATTCATTACTTTTCATGTAGAACATAAATTTTAACAGTGCTCTGTCACTTAGTGTAACTCTTTCTGGTACAATATGATTTCAACTCTACTGGATGGATTCAACATCTCCGGAACTATCTCTGATATTTTTGGCTGCTTTCCCAGTTTTCATATCCTTCATAGGCATTTTAACAATAAAAGCTGTCAGTTTAAATAACTGATCCCTCTGATGGGTCTATTAACAGGTAGTTCTGCTTTCTGTCTCTCTTTCGTTTTCTCTTTCTCCTCCTCTGCATTCCCCTCATGCAACAACTTCTCATAGTAACTTAACTTATGCTTCCTTCTTCTCGCTGTTAGTGAAACAAGTGCAAAAATAATCATTGCATACAGACTTTTCAGTAACAATCTCCTGAATTAATACTGACACACTTATTTACTATCCAGAACACCTCATATCTATGTAGCAGGACATTGAAAAACTTCTAGCTACATCTCTCCTTACTAAGTATACCTGACATTTGTCTCCTTTTCTAGTTACCCACTGTTGTTTCTTACCCCAACTCCTGTTCTCTTCTATTCTTTCCAGATTCCTCAGTTAGCTGTTACAGCACTATCTACCAAACCCTCCCATTACTGACTGAAACTTTACTCCAGTAAATGATTTCCAGTTCTGCTATATTATAGGTCTCTATCACTTTTTCCTTGACATACATTGTCATATAGTCCCTGAACCTACATCTGGCCAAAAGATTATTTAGCTTCCACTCCTCATCCCCTAGCATAAAGCCAGCCCCCTCAAGGTTCACAGTCTTGCAAACTAGATGGCAACTTCACTACTGCTGGCTGGTGGCATGAAAAGAAAAGAAAAAACAAAAACCCTGCACATGTTGTAAAGTGGTTGGCATTAAGAAGAGCATCCAGTCATAGAAATTATGCCAAAGTAGACACTAGAGCAGGATGCAGTCCTGGGATATGTCAGATCCTGTCAAACCATATGACTGACATCAGCATGGAACATGGACATTAAACATTTATGATGATGATGATGATAATAACAATGATACCATCTTTCTCTAGAGTGTGTCAAGTCTCTAGGTACATTTACCACAAGGCTTCTGAAACTGTTTTAGCTATTGCCCCTTTTCAATGCCCCCTTTCTATGGTTCAGAAAAATTTAATACACCACATGTACATATACACACAAGTCCAGATGTTGCTTAATGCTACAGATGCAATGACTGCCTTTACTGCATGTATAAAAATACCCACAATTTTTTTATGATTTTCAAAATCAAATCATAAATAATACTTTTAAATTTTACTTTAGTTTATTGCTTATCATTTACAAGCATATGTGGTACATATTCAGTTTTACTCATTTATTTATGTACTTGTTTTTTAATTAATATTTAAACAGCAGACAAAGCCTAAAAAACTGTACACATGTATTTATCACTCCCCTACCACCTCCTCTGCACTCAGTACTCCAAATTTTCTATCACCAATAGAAAGCAGTAATGCCCATTTTGAGAAATATCAGTTTAATTCCGAGTCTGATATCACTAACAATAGTCAATGTTTATTGATACAGTCTTCATTGGGATAACAATCTGCCTGTCTCTTTTTGTGTGGTGAGTATGAAGTGTGTGTTACTCTGAGTGAAAGGTGATCCAGTGGCTGGGTTCACAATCATAAGATCATGAGTTCAGTACCTAGTGGTGTGTTGTCTCTTTGAGCGAGACACTTTGTCACATTGCTCCAGTCAACTCAGCAAGCTAAAATGAGTAGTACCTGTAATTCAAAGGGCAGCCTTGTCACATTTCGTCATGTTGAATCTCCCTCAGAACTACATTAAGGATATGCATGTTTGTGGAGTGCTCAGCCACGTGCATATTAATTTCATGAACAGGCTCTTCCATTGATTGAATCAACTGGAACACTCATTGTCATAATAGATGGAGTGCCAGTTTTTGTATTTTTGTTTAATTTTTTGCCAAAGTTTAGGTTAATTGCATCACAAAAATCCGAGAGCTTAGATCTATCTTAGCTACCATGCATATTGGGTCAGACATTAAGTTTGTTCCCAACATGCACATTAAAGTCACCAGCCATAATGATAAGCTGGGCTCAGAAAAACAATGCTTTTGCTCATCTGTCACTTCTGATTGTGGTGCATATGCAAAAATTACTTTCATTGCAATGTTGCCTCAGATCAGTCTAGTCTTTATTATTCTGTCATATACTCAACTTTATACATTTCTCTTCCACCAATAAGTCTACTCCACCAACTTCAGTACTTTTTACAAACCAAAGAGATTGTGTAATTGTGTCCCTTGCTTATGAAGAGTTTGACTGACGTTTCCCTCCATCTGACACAGCATAAATCTATTCATCTCTGTTCCAGCATCTCAACAATCTCTCCAGTATTATTTTTCATCATGCCAACAATGATGGTGGCAACCCTGAAGTTTCAAGGACAGAAGAATTTCCGGTGATTTCTGGGTAGTTAGATGTCTATTTCCTGCATCTGAAAGCAAAAGTTGGTGTGATAGTGCAATTATGACTGATGAGGTTTGCACCTGCACACCTCCATCTGCAGCACTATCGTAGTAAATGCTGGCAATGTACATGCAATTAGATTTCTTTTTTCAGTGATTTTTGCTATCTATTTTTTTTATTTTAACAACAGAATGCCCTTTCTCTCACTAAACATTTAAGAGTTTGGACAGAATGCATTTTGTAATTCCAACCATACAAGAGGCTGTAAGACAAGACTGAAGCATCCCCTCTACACTGTACCAGTTTTTATATGGAGTTGCATCTCTCCCAGACAGGCTGTCTCCACTGCAGCTTGCAGAGTCCACATTTGTTTCATGTAGAATTTTATTCAGTTACAATGTCTAACAGTTGAGGGAGAAATTAAATATTAATAGAAGTAATAGAAACAATAATTATTCACTTTACATAAACTTAGCACATTCATTGTGGCTTCTTTGAAATTTGAGAAATGATATGCTTCATTCATGAGTTGCCAGAGCTGAACGTGGCCAATTATCCACTTGAATTAATTTTAAAATGAAACTGTTGAGTGTGTGAGTAAAAGGGAGGGAGAGAGGAAGAGAGAGAAAGAAGGAGAAAAGAGAAGGAGGGAAACATCATTCAGTGTGATCAGTTGTGATTGCAAAACAGCCAACAGAGAGCATATAGTGCAACTAATTAGGAAGAAAATTAATTTAGATGAGAAGCAGTTTGGGTTTCTGCCACTGATGCCCTCTTCCTCCTGGGACAACTACTACAGATGTTCTTCGTAAAGAACAAACCACTGTACGTAGTATTCACTGACCTAGAGAAAATCTTGGTTCTGTATTATGGTGTTTATTAAGAAAACTAAGTGTAACTGAATGAACTGTGAGCCATGCTGGCCATTTACAGATATACTGTCGTGAAGGTGAAAGTTAGCAATGAGTTCAGTGAGGAATTTAGCAAGCAAATAGGTATTCATCAAGGCTCAGTTCTCAACTCTATCTTGTTTATTAAAGTCCTCTGGGACATAGCAGAGATGTTTAAGACCAGCTGTGTATGAGAATTTCTGTAAGTTGGTGATCTAGTTCTCAAAGTTGAATGTGCTGAAAAATTTGGGAATAACTTCCAAATACAAAAGGAAATTAAAAGAACTTAAAATAAACTTAGCAAAGAGAAAATTCTAGTTAACATGGAAGAAAACAGGATGCTGCTGTCATCTGGGAAGTGAGTCGTGTTTAGATATGCAAAAAAATAAAAGGGTAGATAGGAAAAATCATATGGAGTACTTTATGTGAAGTATGAGTGCACAAGCAATGGAATCACAAACTTAGAGAAAAGATAAAACTCATTATGTAGCAAATGTGCTGCAATAGTTGCCACTAAATACACATCTGCCATATATGGAGTCCATCTTCTCTGTAAGTCTGTTTTCCCATTGCTTGTGAAACAATTTACATTGGACACACTATATGAAATTCCTACCTATGAATTCTTTCAAATTCTTGATGGGCTTTTAGAAGTTGTTAGCTTCTGTTACCTAAATGACCTAATTAATTAGTATTGAAGGAGGATGTAAATTAGTTGCAATCTTTTATATTTATAATCACATCATTAGGTAATTTAATGGAATTTATGTACAATTCCAAGTGATATATCATTGCAGACCATAGCTATTTAGTAAAGAGTGTAATCTAAAATCTGTATGACAATAGTTCCAAACCTGGGGTCCACATGACCTCTAGGGAGCCACAAATGTATGATTGTGGGATTCCATGAGCTGTCTTCAAAAAAAGGATAGAAGACTATGAGTGGCTGGGGTGGGAAAAAGCAAATCTGAAGTAAGAGAGAGAATCAGTCAGTCTACAGAATGTGGATGATCAAAGATCGAGTCTTGGGTACTCAATTGTGACAAAGATATCAAGGAAATTGGCAGAAAAGGAGGAAACTGTGAAAGTGAACTCAAGGGCTAGGTGGAAGGAATCAATTAAGTTGATAAAGTGGTGAGTTGAGAGTTAAACATGAGTGAGAGTAGTGTATCCACTGCAATCAACAATGTATTTATCATACAGTTCAGGGATGGGAACAGTAAAATGGGCAAAAATTTGAGCCTCTGCATAACCAACAAACAATTTAGGAAAGTCAGGTCTCATCTTAGTTCCAAAGCCTATACCAGCGAACTGCAGATAAAATTTGTGGTAGAAAAGTGTTGTAAGTCCTACATACAACAGTTTTTCAAAAATATTTCTGACTGAATTTATCATACATGGAGTTACAATTTTATGCACCCAACAAAGTTTTATCGTTAAGCTGAAACTGTTGTTAATGTGAAAAGAAATGGAATGGTCAAACTGTTTTTTTTTTCATTTTCTGAAGAAACATTTCGGACTTACAACACTTTTGCATAAGAGCAACTATATATATATATATATATATATATATATATATATATATATATATATATATATATACATATATATATATATATATATATATATATATATATATATATATATATATATACATATATACATATATATATACACACACACACACACATACATATCATCATCATCATCATTTAATGTCTGTTGTCCATGGTGGTATGGGTTGAATGGTTTGACTAGAGCTGGCAAGCTGGAGAGCTGCACCAGACTCCAATCTGTTGAAGATGAAGAGAGATGTGTGTGTGTGTGTATGTACGCTGACAACATCATCATCAAGCATCATATGTGTGTGTGTGCGTGTGTGTGTGTGTGTGTTATATGCCTGCATGTGTATATATATATATATATATATATATATATATATATGTTTAGCTTGTTATACCAAGTGCCTTGTAATAACATTAGGGTATGCCCTGGCACTTGCCACCATCTATACCTCTCTCTTCCTTTACTCAACCATCCCATTTATATTCTGGTCTCCATCCTTTTTGAGTATGCCAGGCACTTTGGCCACCATCTCTATTCTGCTGTCTCCCACTCTCTCTCTCCTTCTCCTGCACAACCCTCAGGATGGGTAACCATGTATTTCCGTTATAGCAGTGCACCTATTTCTGCCTTCATTCCTGATTTCTCTCTCTCTCTCTCCCCAGCTGAGTAACCTCATACCTCCTCTACAGCAAGACACCTGTTTCTGTCTCTCTGTCTCATTATAACCTTTCATCATCTGACACAAGATCACTTCCTCCAAAGCCCCCTCCCCTTCCAAAAGAGATTTTTTTTTTGTCTTGCAAGTACTTGGTGACCCTGTCAGTGCAAGTACCACTTAAAAGCACCCAGTCCACACTGTAAAGTGGTTGGCATTTGGAAGGGTATCCAGCTATAAAAACCTTGCCAAAACTGACCTCACCTGTGCTTGTGCCATGTAAAAATCACTAAGTCCACTCTGCTGAGTGGTTGGTGTTAGGAAGGGCACCCAGTTGTAAAAATCAGTTGCAGAAGTCTGGTGCAGGATTCTGCCTGGTTGACTCCTGTCAAACTGTCCCACACATGCCAGCATGGAAGGTAAGATAATAAGCAATGATGATGATGATGATGTGTGAGTGTGTATGTGTGTGTGTATATTTATATATATATATATATATATATATATTTCTATGACATCACCATCATCCAACATTATATATATGTTATATGGATATGTACAAAACTAGTTCCCTGACCAGTTTCTCTTTACAAGCAATGGCTAAAAATATACATGCACAGTGAAAAGATTTTATGATATTCACTCATAAATCCTACCTCATCCTCATAAAATAATTAAATCTCACAAGTATATAATATTAGGCTAATTATATTTATTGAGATTATATTCAATTTACTAAATATAATGAATTAAAACTGATAAATCATTTTCATGTATACTTGATTGCTTAAATTATTCATGTAACAAGATCTGTGAGTGAGCATATATACATATACACACACACTGATACATAATTACATGAAAACAATTCACTGAGAAATTATGTAAAGAAAAAAAAAGGAAAAAAATATAGAAAGGAAGCAAATTAAATTACAATGAAATTGCCAGATTTATTTCTGCTCCAATTTAAAATTCTATTTGAAAAAGAGAAAAGAAAATTAAAATAAAAAGAACAGCAAAAATTAATTTGGTTTCATAAGATCATGTATGTTAATAATCCTAAATCATTGTGGCATTTTATAAGACATAAGACAAGAGTGTGGCACTAATAATAAGTATTTATAGATCATTTAAGGTTTTCATCCCCAGAGATTATCTGATTTTATTGTTGTTGTTGTAGTTTTTGTCTTAATTTTTATAGATATAGTTTTTTTAATCTTTTTGTTAAACAGTTCCTAACAGATAACAATTATGAATCAAATCAACATAAAGCTAACTTAAGCTCTGAGGGGTCATCTCCAGAAAGCTGATTAAGAATTAAATAAGGGATATACATAAACACACACACACACACACACACATATATATATATATATAACATATGCTCCCATCTGACTTTTTCATATAATCCATGTTAATCACGTGGAATTTTTACTAAAACAGTTTAAACATAAAAATATATAATAAAAAAAGGTGACAAACATATTTCATTATTTTGTAAGCATATGCACTACTTAATCTCTAAGTTCAACAAGAGACAAAATGAAAGTAAAAAAAATTAATCTAAAATCCTATTTATATATTTTTGAAGATTTATATTTTAAAACAAAAGACAAAAAAGAAAATTAAATGAGTTGCTAATGAGAGAAAATTTCAGCAAGTTGAGTTAGCAAAATGGTTTTGATTCATATTCAAAGACATTACATATACTCTTTTACTTGTTTCAGTCATTTGACTGCGGCCATGCTGGAGCACCGCCTTTAGTCGAGCAAATCGACCCAAGTACTTATTTTTTGTAAGCCTAGTACTTATTCTATCGGTCTCTTTTTCCAAACTGCTAAGTTACGGGGAAGTAAACACACTAGCATCAGTTGTCAAGCGATGTTGGGGGGGACAAACACAGACACACAAACATATACACACACATACATATTTACATATATACACATATATGATGGGCTTCTTTCAGTTTCCGTCTACCAAATCCATTCACAAGGCTTTGGTCAACTCAAGGCTATAGTAGAAGACACTTGCCCAAGGTGCCACTCAGTGGGACTGAACCCGGAACCATGTGGTTCATAAGCAAGCTACTTACCACACAGCCACTCCTACAGCTAACAAATCACCATTGAAACTTCTCATTTTCCCCATAGAACATAAAGCTTATGATTAATATGTCTATGTGGCTTGCTTTATGAACATGTAGTCTCAAGTTCTGTCTTGTTGCAAAGTACTTTGGGCAAGTGTCTTCTGGTGGAGCATGAGAATGACCAATGCTTTGTAAATGGAATTGGTAGACGGAAACTATATGGAAGTCATATAGTTAGATATATATACATATATGCGTGTATGTGAGTGTGTTTGTATATATGTGTGAAGCTATATATTTGTGTGTATGTGTACATATATGTATGTGTGTGTGTGTGTGTGTATATATACATATATATATATATATATATATATATATATATAGGGAGAATTCACAAAAAAAACAATAGACAAAGACAGGTGTTGTAGAAAACAAACAGATGTATTAGTATAATGCTTGGGAATTGAAAAATTATAGTGCTTATGTCAGAACTGCGGTACCACATGGTAGTGAGACATGAGCCTTGATTGCAGAGGGCTTGAGAAGAGTGGAATGAAGAAGCTAGCATATTCTTTTGAATGAGCAATGTAAGAGTGCATCATCAACAAAGTACAAATGTATTGAGAGAAAAATTAGACATAAGAGGAAACAGATGTTGTGTGCAAGAAGACTGTAATGGTACGGAAATCCGATGCATATGGATGAGGACAACTGTATAATAAAGTGCTGATCAGATAATGTAGATGTAGTTTGCAAAATAAAGAGACCAAGGAAGATATGAGATGAAGTGCTGAAGGTTCATCTCAGGACCTTGAAACTTATTGCGGAGATGAAAAAGGACCAAGGTGACTGGCAATATGTGGTTCTTGAGGAGACTTACTCATCTCCATGAAACAGACTCTGGAAGCACAATATGTATGTATGTGTGTGTGTGTGTGTGTTTGTGTGTGCATATATATATATATATATATATATATCATCATCATTTTTTTTAGCGTCTGCATTCCATGCTTGCATGGGTTGGACAGTTTGACTAAGGATTGGTGAACCAGATGGATGCACCAGGCTCCAATCTGATCTGGCAGAATTTCTACAGCTGGATGCCCTTCCTAACGCCAACCACTCCAAGAGTGTAGTGAGTGCTTTTACGTGCCATCGGCGTGAGGGCCAGTCAGGTGGTACTGGTAACGGCCACGCTCAAATGGTGCTTTTCACGTGCCACCTGCATAGGAGCCAGTCCAGTGGCACTGACAACGACTTCACTCAAATATTTTTTCAAGTGCCAGTAAGGCGACGCTGGTAACAATCACACTTGAATAGTGCTTTTTACGAGCCACCGGCATGGAAGCCAGTCAGCTTCTCTGGCAACGACCGCGCTCGGATGGTGCACTTAGTGCTCCATTAGCACAGATGCCAGTCATCGAATTTGATTTCAATTTCAATTTCACTTGCCTCAACAGGTCTTCGCAAGCAGAGTTTAGTGTCCAATGAAGGAAAGGTACGCATAAGTGGGCTGGTTACACCCCTGGCATAGGCCACAGGCTATGGTCTCACTTGGCTTCCGGGTCTTCTCAAGCACAGCATATTTCCAAAGGTCCCGGTCACTAGTCATTGCTTCAGTGAGGCCTAATGTTCGAAGGTCGTGCTTCACCACATCATCCCAGGTCTTCCTGGGTCTACCTCTTCCACAGGTACCCTCAATCGCTAGGGTTTGGCACTTTTTCACACAGCTATCCTCATCCATTTTCGCCACATGACCATACCAGCACAGTTGTCTTTCTTGCACACCACATCTGAT
>NC_142929.1:132739521-132742021 GCF_046866305.1 Octopus bimaculoides
CTAATAGTTGTTCCATTCACTCTATCCATTTTCACCACAGTTCCTACTATTTGACAATTTCATTAGAGGAGAGCACTTCTCTCTTCACCCTTATTTTCCTTTCTAAAAATGAGGGCTTACCAACAGGGACAATATCTGCATTTAATCTTTTCAGCCTTTTTCATTACACAACCTCTTTCACACTATACACACCAGACATAGGGAAATGCCTGCCTATTAAAGGAGAGTGGTGTAGAACCCTTCACAATAGACTCACTTGATAGCTAGTTCGGTTCTACATCCAATTGACATCTGTTCAATATAATGTCACAAGAAAGAAATGCTCAAACATTACATGAGTGCATGTAGTATGGTTTTGCTCCTGTGTCCTGTGTGCACAGAAAAAAAAAAAAATTCAGTAAAAAATTGCTAAATAGCAATTAACTCCCTAGCAAAAGTTTTATGACTAGTGTCCCTTTTACTGTTAGCCCCATTCAGTATTCTATCTTCAGTTCATACAAAGTATCCCTCTGCCAGCCACATACCATAGCTTCTAGTAGCTCTTCTGAAATGTTCCTTATAATGTGTTACCTACAAGTTCTGTTGATAGTCCAGTGTTTCTCATGAGATAACTATAAAGATTGAAGAATCTCCATGTTTAATATAATAATATTATATATAATACTTTATAGGATATAATATATATCATACATAATATTCATCGTCGTCATCATCATTTAATCGTTGTTGTCCATGCTGGCATGGGTTGGATGGTTTGACCAGGCTGGCATACTGGAAGGCTGCTCCAGGCTCCAATCTGATTTAGCATGGTTTTCTACAGCTGGATGCCCTTTCTAACGCCAACCACTCCGAGAGTGTAGTGGGTGCTTTTATGTGACACTGGCACGAGGGCCAGTCAGGCGGTACTGGCAACGTCCATGCTCAAATGGTGTTTTTTACATGCCCCCTGCACAGGAGTCAGTCCAGTGGCACTGGCGACGACCTCGCTCGAATGTTTTGTTCACATGCTACCGGCACGGTAATGATCATGCTCGAATGGTGCTTTTTATGTGCCACTGGCACGGAAGCCAGACCGCTGCTCTGGCAGTGATCCCACTTGGATGGTGCTGTTAATAAAACCCATCATAATAAAGATGATGAAGAAAGAATCATATGGATACTCTATTTTATTTTATCATTCTGATTAATATGGAGGTGTATTGGGCCCTATCTGTGTTGTGGTAGTGTGTCCAGCCCTCCCATTCATTTTGGCCAGCACATTCCCCCAAGGATGCTCTTTGCTAAGTGGTAGCCAGCAAGTTCACTGTGAAAAAAAATAGGGTTCAGAACAAGCCCTGCTGACTTGCATATGTAAAGAATAACTGTTATATTTTGGGAGAGAATCTCCTAGTATCTGTCAGTATCAAACATCCTTTAAACTTTTCAGTCAACATTTCCCAGTATTCTATGCTCTCTGGTATCTTCACCACCAGTATTGCACTCAACAACCCACTGTTATATAGGGAGCCAGTACTATTTCCTATGTTACCTTCATGCCTTTAATCAGGAAGTTCTTATTTTAGACATATTACTGTTCTATACATAATGCTCCATACTCATATCCAGCTAGGTTCACAAAAACCCATTATTTAGTCTGTATTGTCTTTATTTTTATTTTTGTTGTTTTTCTTTTCTTTGTCCCACAACCCTACTGGATTCAGTTTCTGTGTAATAATTCATAGGATCAGTTTTCTATTGCCTCGTCTAAACCTACAAGCAGAATTGACATAAGTACAGCAAGTGAATGAAACACTCATCGTTCTTACAGTGCTCCTGCTACATAGAGTGTTCAGCTATACCAACTTGTAATATCTAGTTACATACAGATAGGTGAACTTGTTCATTGTATGTTAATTACCTTTGTCAAAACTACAATGCACTGGCCAATAATGAAAACTTTTAGGTGGTTTTTTTCAACCTGCTAGAAATGGCAGCCAAATCCCCTTCAACTCACAGTACCATATTAAAAAAGTGAATAACACATTAGTACATGTAGTCATGAATATACAAAAAGATAGGGTGGTCACAACTGTAACACTTAATTTTAGTTCTTTTCAACAAGGGTTGACCAGGGCTAGGGTTTCACTGTAACAGACAATGTACTGGTCACAACAGTTACCAGCAAATGACTTCTTGGTTAGTTTGACTTATAATATCTTAGTATTCCAATACTAGAATAGAAGTCACTTAGCACTCCAATACTAACTTCTTTTCAGAGATCGACTAACGCTACTAAACTATAGAGTCACAGCTAACTTGTAGCTAATATTTCACTCTTAGCTAACTACATAAAAGTATTATCATTATCAGTAGAGTAGTGGCTTCATGTGCTAATACCAACCATTGCCTACTGTCACAAAGAAGTTTGAGTGATACACTAAAGAAAAACTGGATATTCTAGATATAGAAAAATGGCATTAGTCCAAATGGGCAACAATGAATTGTAGAAACAAAACACAAA